>NC_136073.1:57062398-57147398 GCF_964261635.1 Lissotriton helveticus
ATGGCCACGACGGAGCTACGAGATGGTGGTGCTCTCATGCTGACGCCAGCTTCAGTCTGAAACATCCAGAAACACTGTAGACTACCAATTTGATCAGTTCCGGTAGCGCCCCAACGTGACCCGGTAGAGAAGAACTTGCCCTCCCCTCTTTGACTGATGGTTCTTGTTGCCTGTCCCTTCTGTTGTCATTTAACAGAACTATTTAGCCTGCTGAAAGGGGTTGTGTTCCAACCGCTGGTTGGTGGAGACATTTTGACTATATTCTGGACCTGCGTTGTCGCGTAATGCGTCATATGACGCGCCGCGTTAGCGCATCCGGAAGTGCTCCGGTGCGCGAAGCGCAGCTTCCCGGAAGCGATCCGGGGCGCGGCGCGCAGCGCGTAACGTAAGCATAACAGGTCATGTGACTTGTTAATAAAACTTTTCACTGGTTCATTTTACTTTTCTTATTCTGATGAAAGGCTTGGTCATATGACCTAAAAATTACGCTTTTTATTACTTTCGAACATTATTTTTTCTTAAACATATGTTATAATGTTCCAGGCTAATGTACTTTCCCGGAAAATTTACAACTGTCCTGCAAGTAAAATATATTCCTTTTTCGAGAAAAAGGGCGTTTCTTCGTCCCATGACGGAGCCGTTGAGCAAAAGAGGCTCGGCCTGCTGTCTTAGTCGCCGATATGCCTGAATATCAGATTCTTATCGATCACTTTGTTGCAGGAGTAGAAAACACAACAGCCCTTGACCATTTATCTTTACTGCGTTCCTGCGTATTATACCTTTTACCCTTCATGTAATTGGACTGCTTTATTTCACTTGCCTTTTACTGATTCTAAAACAGTGACTATTATTAAAAACTTTACCAATGTAAATACTACTACCATGTTTTCTTTTAAAAACCTTTATTGTGAAAATGTCAGTATACAAATACGGGCCTATAACCACGTGGGCCGGCCACGGAGCAAACTGTAATCGTATATGATGAGTAGACATTTACACTGTAGAGGAACGTAACGGGCGGGCCATTAGGTTGCAAGAACTAAGGTGTCTAACAGTTGCGGAATCGGTGGACGTACATTTTATAATTAAAATACGACAGGGCCAGTTACAATAAAATTATCTAGATATACATTTGCGGGCAAGTACCATGGGTGACGTTAATTCGAACTTTCAATAGTACAGTAATCAATAACACATCAGAACTTAATATCAATAGGGATGTCGAAATATTCAATCGATTCTCGTCCCCGCCCGCCATGTGCTTCAAAACTGCATACGTATCTCGTGATATCAAGGTTCTGCAACCAGTACACAACAAGGAGTTACGAGTCCCATTTATTCCAGCGCCATTTTGGGCGAGGACGGGCAGGTCCAGGATATAGTCAAAATGTCTCCACCAACCATCGACTATGATGATGTTCATATGCTGTATTTATTAGAGTAACACTCATCTGTCCACATGAAATTAATTTGCCACAATCTAAACATGTCATTTTAATCTTTCCAAAGTTCTTCTAAATATTTGGGACCGTTTCCCTTGCCTCTGATGCTGTCAGTGCCACTTCTTTGGTGAATGTACTGGCAGGTCGGGGGTTCTCCTCCAAATCTCTCTTTTGTGCAGCACTATAATTAATCGGCGCCACCTCTCCATATGACGATGCATGGTATAGTTACCATAACTATATTTTTTTTCGGTTCCTCTGGAGAGTACATCGTGGCAGATGAGGCAGGTAACGTACCGGGCATTTACCTTTTTTGCATGTAGAGGAAAGGAAAAAAAATTCGAGCGTCCGAGTTCTAAGGTGTCCCAGGGCCATTTTAGTGGACCAGGCCCAAATCCAAAGAACAGGCCGCCATTTTGAGAGTCCTGTTGCAGCCGCCTGTCGCTGTAGCATCAAGAGCGGCCGAAACTCAGCTGAATGGCAACTTAAACGGTAAAGGGGCGGCCCACTACAGCAGACGAGCCTCCACCTGGGGAGGCCCGTTCACGCCGCCTCCCCCCCCCCCTTCGGGCACCCCACGCCGTTATTCGGAGCAGCATTGTAGGATGGCCACACCAGTGCGGCAACTTGCTAGACACCACCTCGGTGCCAACCGAATCTCAGCGCCTTGTGGTGTCTTCCATTCCGAAAATATTGTTGTGCTGCCTTCGGCCTATTCGCCGAAAGTGCGCACGCAACTCAGCTGCATAGCGAGTGAAACACCAAGGGGCGCCCCACTGCAGCCGAGGAACCTTCATCTTGGGGGCGACGCACAGCATCACATTGCTTTCTAATGCAGTCAGATCCTCAAACAACCCCCACTGACTGACGCGAACTCAAAGGCCAACGGAGCGCCCCACGCCGACTTTCGGCGCAGCATTGTAGGATGGCCACACCAGTGCGGCAACTTGCTGGACCCCACCTCGGTGCCATCCGGATCTTGGCGCGTTGCGCTGCCTTTGGCCCTATTCGCACATCGGTCCGCTACTGACGCCACCTCACAGGCCAACGGGGCGCCCCACGCCGACTTTCGGCGCAGCATTGTAGGATGGCCACACCAGTGCTGCAACTTGCTGGACACCACCTCGGTGCCATCCGGATCTTGGCGCGTTCTGCTGCCTTCGGCCTATTCGCACATCGGTCCGCTACTGACGCCGCCTCACAGGCCAACGGGGCACCCCACGCCGACTTTCGGCGCAGCATTGTAGGATGGCCACACCAGTGCGGCAACTTGCTGGACCCCACCTCGGTGCCATCCGGATCTTGGCGCGTTGTGCTGCCTTCGGCCTATTCGCACATCGGTCCGCTACTGACGCGAACTCACAGGCCAACGGGGCGCCCCACGCCGACTTTCGGCGCAGCATTGTAGGATGGCCACACCAGTGCGGCAACTTGGTGGACACCACCTCGGTGCCATCCGGATCTTGGCGCGTTGTGCTGCCTTCGGCCTATTCGCACATCGGTCCGCTACTGACGCCGCCTCACGTGCCAAAGGATTTTCTACGCTTTTTATACCCTATGCCGCATAACAGGTCATGTGACTTGTTTATAAAACTTTTCATTGGTTCATTTTACTTTTGGTTTCCTAATGATGGAAGGCTTGATCATATGACCTAAAAATAACACTTTTCATTGGATGAAAACTTTTTTTTTTCCCCAAACGATGAAAGCCACACCTTGTTTCTGGATGTTTCAGACTGAAGCTGGCGTCAGCATGAAAGCACCACCATCTCGTGGCTCCGTCGTGGTCATTCCGCGAGCAATCATGGCAGCCCCTCCCCACCGGAAGCCTGCAGGAGTCGGGGGCCCCCAAGACTTTTGTAGAATCCTCAACGCTTTCGAGAATGGGGTCCAAGACCTAGCAGACAAGCGTCCGATTTCCAAGGTGTCCCAGGGCCATTTCAGTGGACCAGGCCCAAAAAGGAAAGAGCCTGCCGCCATTTTGAGAGTCCTGTGGCAGCCGCCTATCGCTGCACCGTAAGAGTGGGCGCAACTCACCTGAATGGCGGATTTTGGCACAGTGTACCAAAAGCGGGCGGAATGGCAACTGAAACGGTAAAGGGGCGCCCCACTACAGCAGATGAGCCTCCACCTGGGGAGGCCCGTTCACGCCACCTCACCCCCCCCCCCCCCGGGGCGCCCCACGCCGTTATTCGGAGCATCATTGTAGGATACCAAAACCAGTGCGGCAACTTACTTGACATCACCTGGGTGCCATCCACATCTCAGCGCGTTCTGCTGCCTTGGGACTATTCGCACAACAGACCGCTACTGACGAGCCACCCCCCGGGACGCCCCACGCCGTTATTCGGAGCAGCATTGTAGGATACCCAAAACCAGTGCGGCACCCAGGCAACATCACCTGGGTGCCATCCAGAACTCAGCACGTTGTGCTGCCTTGGAACTATTCGCACAAAACACAGCTACTGACCATTGTTGCTTCTTTTTTCCTAAAAATGTTTAAATGTTTTTACTGTTTTTGTTGCGTTGTATATATTTATAAGTTATTAAAGTTTTATAATCCTACTACTTTGTTGGAGTGCTATATATTTTTAATGTGACACATAATTGTAAAAACTTTGATGTACAAAGAGGCATCCCTGGAATCTTCCGCTTCAGGCTCGGTCCCCTCCCCAATCACAATACAGGATGGTTTTCAGAGAGTAGGAACGCGTGTGGTGTGACGGATCTCATCGGGTGGGGGCCTTGATCTACTGTAACTCCTTTGAAGAGGGGTGATTCTTTACAGCTGGGGCCATAAACTACATGTGCAGGGCTACCTGATAGCCTGGGACCGGCCTGGACAATCGGACACAGAGGAAGAGGAGTGTCAGAGGGTGCGGTAGTGAATAGGGCGAAAGGGAGGTGTCGGACGGGCACAGGGTGTGATTCTCAGGGAAGAGCAGCGCAGATGGGGGGAGGTTTATTGCCCATGCATAAGACAGAGCGGGGGTGACCAGTGCCTGGGGGAGATGCTTGCGAGGGTGGGGAGCCATGCTAAGGATCGACAGCGTGCAGAGAGTGGGTCTGGTCAAGGCATCTAAAATGGCTGCCGTGCACGACAAAAGTGTGGCATTTGAAAAAAGGCAAGATGACGCTGACAATGTTTATCAACACTTCCTGATTTCCTTCGAATCGAACGTTAACAGACGTTATCTCTCCCACACTACCGGTCCCCCTGGGCTTAAACGCCGAGATGGTAGGGACTGCATCCCGTGGACATAGGCCGAGACGTCACTCAGCAGAAAAAAAAGAAAAAAAAAAGTCTATAAACATACAATAAGTTAAAAGTCAATCATTCTTGTTTCCTTGTAGTACGCTCCCCAGTCCGCTTCCCGTTACGCAAACCGGGCGCACCCCACCAAAAAAAAACGATTTTTTTTTTTTTTGCCCCGCGGAACCCTTTTAAAGCCTCCACATCAAACCTAGGGGGTCAGGGAGGATCTACTATGCCCCCTTATGGTCATTTGCCCCTTCGCTTTGGCCTCCTCTTGTCTCTCGATCCTACCGAGAGACAAGATGGCGGCCGCTACGGACTGTTTGGAATGTTTACAGACACCGGAGAGCCAATCAGCTTCGCTTCGCAAAGTTCCGTAACGCGAAAAGTACGCGAAACGGAGCGCTACCCGGGACGCTGTCACAGATATATATCTTTTTTTGAACGTTAATTTCTCAAAATCCACTGGAGCACATATATTGAGACCTAGCAAAGGCACATCGGGCTACCAGTCCCTACAATTTTGCCAAGTTTCGTGCAAATCCATTCAGCCGTTCGGGCTAAAAGTGAGGCCAACCGCCCTATGGAAATTAACATGGGAAAAACGCGTTTTGGGACCCCCCTTTTTTCTCGGCCCCCCCTTGACGAACCCCCCCCCCAAAATTTTCAGGGGCTGCTCAGAAACAAAATGTTCCATTTTCCTGAACATTTCAGCCAATTCCGTCCACAAACGCCAAAGTTATTAGACATAGAATTTTCAAAAATCCCATAGAGAAAAAATCCTAACTATATATACCTACTGGCGACTGCCAGTAGGTAAAATATATATATATATATATATATATATATATATATATATATATATATATATATATATATATATATATATATATATCCACCACCAAACTCTATACATAGAGAGAAGGACTCGCGCTAGGGATAACCAGGGTTTATTTCAGGCAAGGTAACGCGTTTCAACAGTCAAAGCTGTCTTGATCACACAATTTGCCACAGGACACATAACGTCAATACATAGATATTCGACAGAAACAAAGGACTACACGTTTGATAACTAATGTTGTCGAATTTGGCGGCCATCTTAACACTGTAAAATATATATACCACATTGGGTTAAACGTATATTACATGCATATTAACATAGAATATGCCCAGAAAATGCTTGACTATAAGCCTATGTATAAGTCTAATGCCTAATATGGGGCAAAATATACATTTTTATATATATACAGTTGCTTGGGGTCACATGACTGAGATTCCGATCGACTTAGTGTCATAAGAAATCAAATGTCAAGAACTACTTGAATGAAGGCTGTATGCAGATATCTACTGCAGTGCAAATGATAATGTACATTACTGTATATACATATTTACAATTATTTTTAACCGTCATTCAACTCGATGTCATAGAGTTCCCCGAGGTGCTATGTATATACGGCATAGTGCCACCATTGCATTTATATACAGTTTATACAGATATATACAACAAGCTTCCTGGACATAATCCTATAGATATATAGGTAAAGCAGCCAATCTATGTCACTATTACGAATAGACTGTGTCATGAAAAGTGAAAAGTGCAGGTACAATACAAAGTGCAATGTTATATCTACAATTATCTGATGGACAAAAAAGAGACTCAGGTGGAGGGATTAGCCATAGATTCCTGAATTTCATTGTAGCCAGTCTCTTCCACCTAGGAAAATCAGATAAGACTAATCAAACAGTGTTGTGATATGTGAAACTACAAACAAAATTATTTAAAAATGAAAACATGGAAACAGATACCAATGTTTATATGCGACTGCATGAACCTAATCACATATGTGTGCATGGTTTACTCATTTACTCTTTTAGATGGAAGGCTAATTCCTCGTCCAAATTATGGCCATTTGGATACTTAGATTCCATATTAATAATCCATTTTGACTCACGTTTGCGAAGAGCGAGAGTTCTATTTCCTCCTCTTACACCTACGTGAACTTGTTCTAGTGCAAAGAAACTGAGTAGATTACAGTTCGAATGGTGACACAGTTCGAAATGTCTGGCTATCGGGTAATGGGGATCTTTATTGGTGATAGCTCGCATATGTTCCAATACTCTGTTCTTTACTGCCTTAGTGGTGCTACCCACATATTTCATTTTGCACGGGCATGTTAAGACATAGACACAGAAAGATGACCCACATGTTAGGAATTGGTCAATTTTTTGGGGGGTTACATAACCAGGGATTGTAACAGTTTTGACCATACTGCTGTTGCGGCAGGCTTTGCAATGCCCACAAGGAAAGAAACCTTTGAGCTGATGTTCGTTAGGATCTTTCGTGGGTGTGATATCATTTCGCACAATGATATCTCTTATGCTCCTGCCTTTCCTGTAGGTGATTTGTGGTCTACGTGGCATGCTTGGGCCGATAAGAGGATCACTAGTAAGTATCTCCCACTTGTCAGCCAGGATTTTGGATATCTGTTTGGAGTTACTGTTATAAGTAAATACAGCTCGAACAACAGGCTCTTGATCTTTTTTCTCAGATTCCCTTACTGTGTCTGGATTCAGGATAGTAGTGCGATCTACACTCTTTACTCTATCTTTGGCTTTCTTTAGAACCCATTCCGGATATCCTCTATCCTTGAATCTTGATGTCATGGTATCCATTTCTGTCTCAAAATCCACAGGGGAACTACAATTTCTCCTCGCCCTCAGCAGCTCCCCATAAGGGATACTCCACTTGAGAGTATCTGGGTGGCTGCTGAGAGCGTGTAGAAGAGTGTTTCCGGCTGTTGCTTTGCGAAAAAGACTAGTCTTGAGAATACTCCCTTCAGGAGTTATACGTAAGTCCAAAAATTCGATGGATGTACTGCTAATCTGACTTGTCAATTTGATGTTATAATTATTAGTATTGAGGATGTTAATAAATTCAACTGCCTTTGCTTCGCCACCTGTCCAAATAATGAACAGGTCGTCGATATATCTCAACCATACTTTGACCATCGGAAAATATGTGGATATGACTTGATCAGATTTAATCTCCTCCTCCCACTTCCCGAGAAAGAGATTGGCGAAGCTAGGGGCAAAGCATGTGCCCATGGCAGTGCCACGTATCTGTTGGTACAATGAACCATTGAACATAAAAATGTTGCCAATTAGACACATCCTCATCATGTCCAACACCATATTGGTGTGTTCTAAAAATTGTATTGGCCTTTGGTTCAGATAATGATGACTAGCTAGTATGCCCTCCTCGTGGTCAATGATGGTATACAGTGAATTAACATCCAATGTTATTAGTACGTCATTAGCATTCCAAACAACATTATCCAATTTACACATAAAATCAGAACTGTCACGCACATATGATGGTAACGCAGTAACATATTCCCTCAAAAAGAAATCAACATATTTTGAGACATTTTCCAATGTACTGCCGATAGAGGACACAATTGGTCTCCCTGGTGGAGACGTGGGATTCTTATGCACCTTCGGGAGAAGGTACAGTATGGCTAGTTTGGGGTAGTCTCGTTTTAGGAAGCAATATTCCTCCCATGTTAGCAACCCCAATTCTTCCCAATGTTTTAATTTAGTCCAAGTGTCCACAATACTTCTATTGTATGTGTCTGTGGTTGTGGGTGCATAGAAATGTTGATCTTCCAACTGTCTCAGAGCTTCTTTGACATATAAATCTTTAGGCCAGAGGACAATGTTGCCTCCCTTGTCGGCCGGGCGAATCACAATGTCTGTTTCCTTGGCCAAATTAGTCAAAAAAGTTCTTTGTTCTTTGGACAGGTTAAAATTTCCTTTACTGTTAGAATTTCTTTTTAGCTTGGATAGTGATTGAGTAACAACATCTTGGAAGGTGTCTATATTGTCGTGGGGTAGGATGGGATAGAAAATAGAGCGTGGTTTAAAACCCGTATGTGGAGTTCGATTGGTTGTCATCCCAAGCCCTGTCTCATTAAGACCTTCTTCATCCTCCCCAGTGTCAAGTTGTTGTATACTGCGTATCCCTGGTGCGTCCCCCACTGTGAAGGTGGGAAAAGTACTGGAGACAGTTGCAGATTCGGATATGATGGTAGTGGGATTTTGTTTGTACAGATAATGCCATTTTTTGAGCTTAACTTTCCTCACAAATTTATACAAGTCTATTCTAGCATCAGCATAATTAAAGATCTCGGAGGGGCAAAATGTTAAACCAAGACATAATGTACATTTTTCGGAGAAGGTTAAATGTCTGCTACTTAAGTTAATAATAGTTTGGTTTACCGTAGCAGGATCCATTACTCCTTGTTTGTTGAGCTCCTTGTTCTTGTTCCCACGGGCTCCTTTACGTTCTTCTTTGTCTTGTTTTTGTTTCCTTCGTTTCCGTCTTTGTTTGCTCCTCCCCTCCCTCTTCCTCTTCCGCGACCTCTTCCCCGAGGTTTTCCTCTCGTCGGTGGGGAAATGGGGACTGGTTTCGATACTTGGCGGCCCTTCCTTAGGACCTTGAACTAGTCTAAAAAATTGGCTCTTCGTGTTGGGATTGGTCTTTCTGAGATTGAACTTATAGTTGACACTGAGAGATCCGTCTCCGAGCCAGTGGATTCTACCGTAGTGTTTTCATTGTGTGCAGTACCTTCCACTGTTGGCGTCATCTGTGGTGGGAGATCTTCATACAAATAGTCATATTTTGGACTATATGTTAGGATTCTACCTGTTTCGTAATCCAAACAATCTCTATGTAGTTTGCGTTGTTTTCTGATCTTAATATCTTCTTCATGGCGTTCCAATCTAGGCTTGAGGTCCTTCATGAATTTATTTATTAGATCTTGATCAGTGCTTTTGGTTAGTTCTTCCTCTATGGTTTTTATTTCAGTCATAATAACTTCACGGTCCTCCCAGGCATATTTGATCAGGATATTCATCATTACTCGTGACCCATTGGCTGAATTCTCTTGCCAATCTAGCAGCATTTGAGGGTTGAGTGACTCATATGACGGCATGATGTAAATTCGTAGGCCTCTAGGTACCATTTGCTTGTCTACATAATCCTGAAGTGAGATTGCTTCCCACCATTTCGATGTCTCGTTTTTCTGAAGTTTTTCCAATCTTTTGAGTTTAGTTAATAGTGAGGTGTCAGGAGGAATGTCTTTCTTTAGTGGATTGTTTGTACCGGAGCCAGGGGCCCTCGAGAATAGAGCTGCAGCCGCAGCACGGCGTTCTGCTTCCATGTTCAATAAAGGATTAAAATGTGAGTCCCAATGTACCACTGGTACACATGCGTAGTGCTGTATATTCTTTAAGCACCTCTCTGTTGTTAATAAACTCCTGGTTAGTATCCCCCTTCTAGCTAGAAGGTTTCTGTTGCCGGTATTTCATTCGTTTTGATTGTCCTCTGTGTGTTGGCTGGTCCGTGATTCAATAACAACGATAGTCGTGTCATAGAAAATAAATTCAAATACCAACACGGGTAACTGTGGATGTTCGAGGTGTTCAGAAAAGGGGTACTTATTAGTGGAAAACAAGATGTGGATACAATCCTCAGGTTGTTATGTACTGTTAATTTTCTGCCTCCATACGGAGATCACCATATACACAATACCGGGGCAGACGTCTCCTACAGTGAAGAAGAGAGCAGACGAGCGGGCGCGTCTGTTCCCAAACGAACCCGCCCTCTCCCTCAGCGCACTTCCCCAAAGGGCTAAAGGAGACGTTAACCTACCGGTGTTCTCCAACGATCCTCGACCCCAACGTCACGAATTCCACAGCGTATTTCTCGGACCACAGAGTCAAAATGCCGGCCGGCCGATGGACTTCTCCATTCAATGCAACACCAAAAAAGACCCGTTTATTCACGAAGTCCGTGGCCCATTCACAGATGGCGAGTCCAACCGAGCGGGACACTCGGTAATTTATCCACCACCAAACTCTATACATAGAGAGAAGGACTCGCGCTAGGGATAACCAGGGTTTATTTCAGGCAAGGTAACGCGTTTCAACAGTCAAAGCTGTCTTGATCACACAATTTGCCACAGGACACATAACGTCAATACATAGATATTCGACAGAAACAAAGGACTACACGTTTGATAACTAATGTTGTCGAATTTGGCGGCCATCTTAACACTGTAAAATATATATACCACATTGGGTTAAACGTATATTACATGCATATTAACATAGAATATGCCCAGAAAATGCTTGACTATAAGCCTATGTATAAGTCTAATGCCTAATATGGGGCAAAATATACATTTTTATATATATACAGTTGCTTGGGGTCACATGACTGAGATTCCGATCGACTTAGTGTCATAAGAAATCAAATGTCAAGAACTACTTGAATGAAGGCTGTATGCAGATATCTACTGCAGTGCAAATGATAATGTACATTACTGTATATACATATTTACAATTATTTTTAACCGTCATTCAACTCGATGTCATAGAGTTCCCCGAGGTGCTATGTATATTATATAATTTTGTTTGTAGTTTCACATATCACAACACTGTTTGATTAGTCTTATCTGATTTTCCTAGGTGGAAGAGACTGGCTACAATGAAATTCAGGAATCTATGGCTAATCCCTCCACCTGAGTCTCTTTTTTGTCCATCAGATAATTGTAGATATAACATTGCACTTTGTATTGTACCTGCACTTTTCACTTTTCATGACACAGTCTATTCGTAATAGTGACATAGATTGGCTGCTTTACCTATATATCTATAGGATTATGTCCAGGAAGCTTGTTGTATATATCTGTATAAACTGTATATAAATGCAATGGTGGCACTATGCCGTATATACATAGCACCTCGGGGAACTCTATGACATCGAGTTGAATGACGGTTAAAAATAATTGTAAATATGTATGCCTGAAATAAACCCTGGTTATCCCTAGCGCGAGTCCTTCTCTCTATGTATAGAGTTTGGTGGTGGATAAATTACCGAGTGTCCCGCTCGGTTGGACTCGCCATCTGTGAATGGGCCACGGACTTCGTGAATAAACGGGTCTTTTTTGGTGTTGCATATATATATATATATATATATATATATATATATATATTCCACAAGTTGTTGCTCCTAAAATCCTGTACAACAAAGAGCCGACCCAAAGAATGCTGGTGCAAATTCAGATTTAATCTAGTGAAGCCAGCGCTGCCGCCATGACGCGTTTCGCCTCCAGGGAGGCTTGATCACATGACAAACTACACATGGTGTGTGAGGCTATTTAAAGTGACAATGCAATTTAGTTAAGTCATAGAGATGGACAAAATACTGTTTAGTAAAAACGCCGCTAATGTGCAAACTGACCAAAACAATGCCTATAATGCAGCAAAAATATGTATATAGCTGACAAGAGCACAATCCATAATTTCCAATAACACAGAATTCATGGAAAAAGAGCATATTCGTCGGGCAAAAATACATGATGAATAAACAAAGTATTTACATGACAATCAATATTATCTATGTGGCAACAATGTTTGATTCCTCCATATTCATGTAAAACCCTTTAGTAAATAGCTCAAAGATAGACGATAGCAGCGTTTTATCCAATGTCTTATGAAACTGTTTCGCAAAAGTAAAGCCCAAGTGGGCAAGTCACATCAAGAAAACTTGAATAGCCAAAAAGTGCAAAAAGCAATAGTGCAAATATCAATAAAGTGCATATAATGAAAAATGTCTCAAATGTTAAAAATGTTAAAAACATATGCCACAGTGTCCCAGATTGTAATAGAATCAATTCATCATTATATACAAATATACAATACAGAAAAAGAACATATCAAGATCAATGGAAATTACTGCATCCGGACAGGTCTTAATTGTGTGAAACTCCAAAATTCTAAAGGCAAGTATAGAGATCCTCTCTATCATTGAGGCCATTGGGGTTCTTGGTGTTGAGCTCCAAGATGTATCTCGTCTCAAGGAGGCGGAGTTTGGCCTCACGGTCACCTCCCCTCCTTGACGGCTCAACACAATCAATTAAGAAGAATTGGAGTTTGTCAGGGATACCAAGGTGTTTCTCCTGAAAATGCCTGGCAACCGGATAGTTCTGATCATGCCCCGTTATTGCCCTTATGTGTTGGAGTATGCGCCTGTGAGCGGGCAGCTTAGTGCTGCCCACATATTGGAGCCCACACGGGCATTCCAACACACAAATAGCGAACTCGGTTTTACAGTTCAACCATTTTGTGATGGCAGTAGGATGTTGTTGAAAGGGGCTTTGGAAGTGGGTTCTGTTGATGCCATGACGGCAGGCTTTGCATTGAGGGCATGTTTTAAAGCCCTTCTTCAATGCCCCCCAAGTAGAAGAGACCTTGGGCTCTAAAGTGTTACTCACCAAGGATTTGGACATGGAGGGGGATTTCCTAAAGGTCAAGATTGGTTTGGTACCCATTTTGTGACCAATTATAGGGTCACTTCGGACCAAATTCCAATTCTTGTTTACGATTTTACGTAATGCACCATGCTGGCAATTGAATGCTAGGATGAGTCGTGGTGCACTCATTTGTCCCTTGTCTGTTGTTAAATCCAGTAGATTGGCTCTCTTTGATTTGGGGATTAATGCTTCTTGCCTGCTTATAGAATTGGAGCGTCTGATGGCTGTCATGATGATTTCTGAGGAATAGCCCCTTTCAAGGAAACGTACTTTACATGCCTCCTGTGCAATTGCACATTCGGCATCAGTGCTGCAAATCCGCCGGATTCGAAGCATTTCCCCGAAGGGAATGCTTCGAATCAAATGGGCAGGATGTTGACTGTTGGAATGCAATATAGTATTGCCAGCACTGGGCTTTCGATAAAGCCGGGTTTTCAGGGCAGAATCACTCACGAATATCTCCACATCCAAAAAACAAATCATTTCAGAACTCAGATTAGCAGTAAAGTTAAGGTTAACATTGTTCACATTGATCAAGTTCACAAAGGCCCTGGCACTATCCTGATTGCCTCTCCAAATAATAAAAACATCATCAATGTAGCGAAGATAAAGGGCAATGTGGTTGCACACCAATTCATGGTGCTGAGTGGCAAGGACCTGCTCCTCCCACAGCCCAACGTGTAAACACGCGTAGCTGGGTGAGAAGCAGGCCCCCATAGCCACACCCCTTATCTGGTGATAAATCACGCCATTGAAAAGAAAGAAATTCTGTTCCAAGCACATTTTGGTCATTTCGATCAACATCTTGTTATGTGCTGTTGGGTGAGGCAAATCTTTGTTCAGGTAATGATCCAAGGCCTTGAGACCATCCACATGTCTGATAGAGGTATAGAGGGATGAGACATCCAAAGTCATAAGCACCATATCGCCATCCCATGCAAAATTAGCAATTTTTTCAAGGAAATCAAAGGAATCTTGGACGAATGAAGCCAGGTTCCTGACATGGTGCTGAAGGAAGAAATCAATGTACTCAGAAACATGTTCCAAGGAACTGTCTATTGCCGAGATAATTGGGCGTCCAGGAGGTGTAACAATATCCTTATGAACTTTGGGAAGTAAGTAGAAGGAGGGAATTACCGGATGTTCTTTTTTGAGGTATCTGAACTCCTCATGCGATAAAAGCCCTGCACTTCGCCAAATCTGGAGCTTGTTGGTTTGTTCAGTCCAAGTATTTTTCACAATTTGTATGTTACTTCTGCGATAACATGATGAATCATTCAATTGCAGTTCCGCTTGTTCAAGGTACATAGTTCTCGGCCAAAGGACGACATTTCCGCCCTTGTCGGCCTCTTTTACAATGATGTTATGATCTGATTTCAGTTTCTTGACCAAGTGGTAGTAACATTGATTCTGTTTGGAGATATAGAATTTCCTTTTGTTGGTGGCGGTGTACAGTTGTTTGACATCACGCACTACAATCTCTTGAAAGGAATCCAAATTGTCGTGAGCCATAATAGGCTGGAAAGTTGATTTGGGCTTAAAAGGTGTAGTTTGTATCCCAGGATGTGCAAGAGGGACTTCCCTCAAGTTGCCCGCTGATGATTGTTGTTGTAAGTCCCAGATAGTATTGAAGGTGGCCTGGCTTTGAGTACTGGAGAAGGTGGGACTAGATACTGTTGCTGGTGGATTAGGATCTTTAGGATGTAACGCAAAGAATTTCTTGAGTTTTAACTTTCTTGTAAATTTATAAAGATCCATTCTTGTATCAGCATAATTCATATTGCAAGGTGGGCAATATGAGAGTCCCAAATTTAGTACAGCTGTTTCTGCAGATGTTAGCTTCAGGTTTGTGAGATTGATTACTGATTTGATTTGGTTTTGCGATTTCGTCTTGGGTTGCGATATATATATATATATATATATTCCAAAGTTTCTCTTGCTCATGAAAGGAAAACTGCACTCCCGGTGATAGATTACAGAAATCACTGATTTATTTACTCATGCAGCAAAACAGACGCGTTTCGGAACAGATCCTTTGTCAGTGTTTCACATATTGTACTGTGAGGCGCCATATTTTATACACGTCATTCGTTTGGGGCATTGAAACGGAGGAGGGATGGCGAACAGCACATCGCGGATGCCATTTTAGAATGGTATAAATTTGTCATAATTGTTATATACAGATATCATGTGTTTTCAGAATGATAAAAGAATAAATCAATTCATTCTATGTTATACGATAAAAACAATCATGACTTTTCAACATCTCGCCGTGGATCGGCGGTTAGCAACCTCGAGTACAAGGTTGCTCACACTCCCTCAAGAAATTAAAGCTGTTCTGCCATGTATCGGCACCCAGAATGCGGATCATAATTAAAAGAAATATAAATCATTAGAGAACCTTAGATATTATCATTTGATTTCTTTACATTTTTTACACTTTTTACACATTTCTTGCCTGAAAAACTGACTAGATAACACTATGTACATTCTAGGTCCCCACATGTACTGTCAACTCTTCCCCATGATTTAACCCATGCAGGGTTTTAGTCTGGAGATCGATTATATACCGTGATTCCAGTCATCAAAGTGTTAACACTCTATCCCCCCTGATGTTCACTGGGACACAGTCAATGGCAAAGAAATGTAATAGGTCTCTGTCACATTTATGTTTAATAGCAAAATGCCATGCCACTGGATAGTTAAAATCCTTTTTCACTATAGCACACATGTGTTCCAAGATTCTAATCTTTACACTGTGTATCATGCTGCCTATATACCTGAGTCCACAAGGGCCCATTTCAGGCAATAGAAAGCATGAGTGGTGTGGCAGGTCATAATAAATTTGCTGATTTTCCTTCCTTTATTCAATCCTTTCACGTCATATGTTAGTACCCTCTTGCTGAAAGTGCAAGCCTTGCACTTCCTGCAAGAGTAAAACCCCTTCATCTCATGTAGAGTACTTTTTTTTAAGTGGAACTTGGTCCAAATGACTGTGGACCAAACTGACCTCCAGTGAACGCGCTTTCTTAAATGTAATCAACGGAGCTGGTGGAATATCCGCTCCAATGATTGGGTCTGTTTTTAGCACATGCCAGTTTTTTTCATCATTTTCTTTAAGCTGTCGGCTTCCTCGGAATAGGTCGTTATCATCCGGAGTTGCCTTTCATTAGGTTTGTGGGATCGTTTTTGTTGTTAGATCTCCTCTCTGGGCATGTGTTCTACTTTTCTCAGGGTGCTTTCTAAGAGATCATTATTATATCCTCTGATTAAAAATCGATTGAAACTTCCTTTGGCTGCTTGATCAAAATCACACTGTCTCAAGCAGTTTTGTTTTAATCTTAGGAACTCCCCATATTGTATACTGTTTTTTAATTTCACAGGGTGGCTACTGGAAGCGTTCAGCGTGCTGTTACCTGCTGTTGGCTCCCTGAAAAGGGCTGTTGTTAATTCCCCATCTTTTACTTCCACCTTTAGGTCCAGATGGTTTACTGCCACTAAACTGATCTCTCCCGAGAAGTGTAAATTCACCTCGTTCCTATTCAGATGTTGTATGTATTCATCCGCTTTGTTCGCGGGCCCCTTCCATATCAAAAAAAGGTCATCGATATATCAATACCATGACACTATCTCCTTTGTCCAGTCGGCATTTGCTGCAGACCAGGCCACCTGCTCCTCCCACAAGCCTACAAATAGATTTGCGTTGCTGGGGGTGAAGCAGGTCTCCATCGCGGTCCCGATACCTGCCTATAAAGATCTCCCTTGAAGAGAAAAATGTTGTTGAACAAACAAAATTCGATTAGCTCGATCAACATCCTATTCTGTGTCGCAAATTTTTAAAGCTCTTTTTTGTAGGATGTACTGTACCGCACTAAGTCCTTGTGAATGATTTATACAAGTATAAACACTTGTTATATCTAAGAAATCAGACAGTATGAAGGGTCCCACTTGATTATCTCAATGCTGGATAAAGTTAGTGGTGTCTTTGATATATGTCAATTGTAAGACTGATTCAAATAAAAAATGATCTAAAAACCTGTAGAGATTTTCAGGCAAACTGCCCAAGGAAGAGACAATTGGCCTCCCAGGTAGTCTCACACTATCTTTGTGTATTTTCGGTAAGTGGTAAAAAGTTGGTACAATGGGATTTGTCATTCTCAAGAACAGATATTCCTCAAGATCTAGCATAGATTTCTCATGCCATTTCTTTATTAAAGTGTGCATTTGTGAGATGATGTTTTGATATACTTCTTTAGTCGTTGGTTCATAACAGTCTTGATTTTTCAACTGTCGCATTGCTTCGCTCACATACTGTTCACGAGTTTTCAGGACAATATTGCCCCCTTTGTCCAAGGGTTTATAAATCACTGATGTATCTTTCTGAAGATTGTCCACTGCAGATTTCTGCGCTTGAGTTAAGTTGTTTTTTACTTTGGAGGATTTCCTGTTCTCTCTAAATTTTGCTAAGTCTTTGATGATCGCTTCGAAAAAAAGGTGTCTATTGCGTCCAATGGCATCTGGGGTAGAAATTGTGAGGGTGACTTAAATCCACTTCCTGGTGCTTCTTGTTCTACATCAGAACCCTCAATTATTTGTGTCAATGTCGTTACCACTTGCAATTCCTCCATAATTCCTTCTTGGTGCAATTCCTCCAACACCTCTAGGGCAGTTAAATCATTGACTGCCAGCAAGTCTGTGTCTCTGTTTTTTGATTGGCGAAGTCTAGCCTTCCTCATCGCTGGCTTTAATTTAAAATATTTATGCAATTTAAGCTTACGAACTAATTTAAATAAATCGATTCTGGTTTGTATGTACTCCAAAAGATTTTGTGGGCAAAGCGTTAGTCCCAGTTTTAATACCAATTCTTCTATAGGGGTTAGATCTTTGGATGTCAGATTCACTATGGTCAGTTGGTCTACCTCGTCTATCTGCCTCCCCTCTTACTCTGTGTCACTCGCAGGGTTTGATTGCTTTTTGCCCTTTCCTCTTCCATCCGCCCCTTCTGGTTTTTCTTCTCTCAGGGGTTTGCTCTTTCCCCCCTCAGCCATGACTGGCGGATTATATTGAACTCTTCCTGAAAAGGGGTCCTCTGCTGTCTCCCGGACGGACCTGCTGTGTACTCTTCCAAATGTTAGTTTTCTGTCATGTCTGATTACAAAGTTTCCACTTGGGCTTGTATTACTGTTGTCATAGTTTTCTTTTTTAACACCTCCCTTCTCGATTGTTCAAATTTCTTCGCAAAGGTCAAAACTCGTCCCATGGCGTAATCCTTTTCGTCACGCTCAAACTGCTCTTGGTTGCATTGTTTGATCTTCATTTCATACTGGGAAAGTCTTTTTCATTGCTACCCTCAATTGGTCTTGCTGGTTTTTGTCTGTGATCTTCATTAACTCCTTCTCCATACTTTCAATCTCCTTCAGTGCTTTGTCTTTATCACTCCAGGCGAATTTCACTAATATTTCCAGAATCCCCTTGCAAAATAGTGCTGTGTGCGCCGGCCATTCTTCTAAGAGGAGTGCATCTGGATTCTCATACGCCGGCACTGTGTGTACGCGTAGTCCTCTGGGAACTCTCTCCACCTCGATGTAATTTTGCAATGAGGTGGCCTCCCACCACTTGCGTATCTCTCTTTCATACAGCCTTTCAAGTTTGATAAACTGTGTTTCGAGACTATTGGGGATATCTCGCGTTTCAGTCATTTTCAGGCTCGTACTATCTGATTTTTTTCTTTTTAAATATGTCCGCTGCCACCTCCCTGCACTCTGTAACGCTGAACAAGTGCACCAGCATAGCATGGCACCCTTAGGGCGGGTGCTTTAATGCGGCGGTGCTCCGCGAACAAATTGTCGCTCCACAGTTCCTCTCGCTCATGAAAGGAAAACCACACTCCTGGGGATAGATTACAGCAATCACTGATTTATGTACTCGCATATTGTGGCAAAGTTATTATTTATTTTCATCACATTTATTTATGGTGGTTTTTTTCATGATAAAATTGGAAATGAAGTGTATTTAAAGTTAATACACCTCAACGCAGGTCTTATCTAAATATTTACAAAAACGCTTCAATCAGGTACCTTTTCATATATGAAATGCTGTGAATCACAATGTAAATAACACTGTTACAAAATGGATGCCAAACTGAATGTAGAGATTCGTAGTCCTACTTCATTGTTTATTATTTGTGCACTATATGTATTCTAATTTTACAAACGTTTTCTCGACCCGTGACCAAGGTGCAGCCGCACCGAAACGCATCGGCCGTTGAACTTGCTGTATGTTTTAAATAAATTACACACTACAAGGATTTGGGTTTAGCAATAGATGACATGATTAAATGGAAAATAATTATTTGACAGACATGTTTCCATCATTGTCAGCAACATTTCTGTATGTTTCAAGTACGTAGATCACGTTGTTTCAAAAAGTGACTAGATGCCTCAATACCCAATTTATGCAGTATGCAAGTGTGTAAACTATTGACATCTAACGTCATGAGTAGCATGTCATTTGTCCAAACCACCTTTTCAATTTCATTAAAAAAATCCCTGGTGTCTTGTATATATGACTGGAGAGTTTGCACAAAGGGATGTAGAAAATAATCAATATACTTTGATGTATTTTCATACATACTCCCAATTGAGGAAACAATGGGGCACCCTGGTTGAATTTTGTTTTTATGTATCTTAGGTAACAAACATGGCTGGCAATTTAGGGTGTTCACAACACAGATATTTATATTCATCATCGGATAGCAACTTTTCATGTTTCCAGGTTAATAATTGAGATTTAAAAACCTCATTGCTTTTCTCATACCTTAATCTGATGCTAATCTGATAACTTTCAACATCTCCCAACTGTCGCCTGCCCTCATCCAGATACATTTGCCTTGGCCAAACCACCACGTTCCCACCTTTATCAGACTTCTTTATGATTAAAGACTTATTCTATTGCAGCTCTTTGACTGCCTTAAATTGATTGCTGCTAAGATTACCACCTGCAGGTTTAGGACGCTTGTCTAATTTCTTAAAACTCTGTTATTACTCCTTTCTCGAATATCTCGAATGCATCATTATGTATTTGGGATAGAAATCTAGATTTCGGTTTAAAATGACTCCCGCTGGCACCACCCACACTTAGTGATTCCTCCAGTATAATCTCTGAAATAGATTCAACATTTTCATTACCACTTTCTAATGCCCTCATGGTTTGCAACACATCCATGGCTACCAAGTTAAGATTAATATTGCTGTTAACATTCGGGGGTGTTATTCCTTTACTTCTGGTTTCAATCTATTTTTTCAGGTTCAATTTTCTGATAAAATGAAACCGGTTTATTCTCCCCTCTGTGTAATTGAACTTGCTAGTTTGGCATAATGTAAATCCAAGTGATAAAACATCAATCTGATCAATAGTCAACTGAATATTAGAAAGATTAACTGCCGTTAGTGTCCTTTATTTTGATGTGGTCTTTCCCCTTGTAGTCATTCCCATGTAGGTGTCGAACGATCCTTGTTTCTTTGCGCTTCTTTTGATGCCTCCTCTTGCGCCTCAACCTCGATTGGGAGTGTCTTGTGGTACAGGACTTGATGTGCCTTGTCGACCTTGGGCCATCAGGAAGAATTCTTTTAACATTTTGGATTTTACTCCACTGCTGTCTTGCCGATCTGGAGTATATCCTGAGTCCCCTTGTTGTCCTTTATCAGATTCTGAATTAACTTCTGATGCCACTTGTTCTGGAAGATTGTGTGTGGCTATACTTGGCACTTGTTGTAAATTTTCTTTGTTGGAATGATTAATTTCCCTTAAATGGTCAAATTTCTTGCCGAAAGTGAAAATTTGACTGAGCTCGTAGACGAGTTGAACTCGATGGAATTTGCTTTGTTTTTTCAACTTAATTTCTTGTTCTGCTTTCTCCAATCTAATTGTCACTTTCTTCATTTAGACTGCAAACTCGCTCTGAGTGCAGCAATTTGAGTTGAGTAGTCAAGTCATCAATTTCTTCAGCTAATCTAACCGTATCTTTTGTTGCATATTTAATTAATAATTTCAACATCACTGAGGAGTGGGTTTTAAACAATCACCAATGTTCTACAATCAGTTCGGGATCCAGCTCACTGAACGTTGGTGTCACAAAGATGTGCAAACCATGAGGCACCCTCCTGCAGTCAAAATACTTTTGAAGGGCAGTGGCTTCCCACCATTTAGCCTGTTGGAGTTTAGCGCATTTCCATAATTTGTCCCATAGTTCTTTTTTTCCCAAAGTATCCTTAGCCAGAATGTTAGTTGGTCTGTTTATGTACGTAGTCGTATTTATGGAGATAACAGCAATTCTGCTGCCTTCCTACTCAAAGCCTCCCTACTTGCTGAAATCATGTTGGTTTAGTCTTTGGTGAAACGTGCGTCCGCCCGTTTCCCAGTTGATGTCCACAACACATGCTTTTAACTGCACAGGCAGCCCTGCCAAGCAGCCGCGCTGGTTCCGCCTGCTCTCCAGTGCCCGATGTACTGTTTCCTAGGTAAAGAGATGCTCACTTCTTCTCCCGTCCTCCACCGATACACAGCTCGTCCTCCGACTGCCGTCAATCGTAGAATTCCGAGAGACGCCGTGAGCTCTCCTGCTCCCCGTGTTCCGGTACCGTGGAAATTGATGCGGGCAGAGATTTTCTACATCCTTTTGTGCGGAAAAAAATATACATATATGTATACGTATGTGTGTGTGTGTGTGTGTGTGTGTGTGTGTGTGTGTGTGTGTGTGTATATATATATATATATATATATATATATATATATATATATATATATATATATATATATATATATATAATTTGACGGGCTGCTCCGTGCCCGTTTCTTAGGCCGCCCTGAAGGGTTGGAGGCTCCTGTCCTCGGAAAACTTTGTCTCATGTAAATGGGGAGCATGACCCACTCACGTTCACTTGCCTACGAGAGGAGATGCTAAATAGTGAAGTAGTGAACGTGCAGGAAGGGATTTGGAGAGGAACCATTTGCCTCTCTAATCGTGCCGGAGGACAGGCTTTTCTGAAAGGCAAACTGCAGTAAGTGAGCACTGCGCTGAACATCAATTCACATGACGGTGTGGAGAACATTTCTTTACTTACCCTGATGCATGTTTAAAGTGAACATTAAGAACTGCAACATAAACGCAGGATTCATCCAAGTTCAGATAAGAATAACGTAACTGAATTATAATGCATTGTGGGACATGTATTTTGGATTTACCAGTTATGTGGTCGAAAGTATATAGGAAAGCACGCAGGAATGCTCTGGGCTAATGTGATTTGTTTCCACCTGTGATCAAGGCTGATAGAGACGCCGAAACACATAAGGACTTTTGGAAACGCTGCGTGGCTATGCCTGTGATTAAAAGCCATGACTCCGGTATTGGGCCTCATTGTGTGCTTTCTTTGTGAATTTGACAGGCTGCTACGATCCCGTTTCTGAGGCCGCCCTGAAGGGTTGGAGGCTCCTGTCCTCAGATAATTTTGACATATATATATAATATATATCTATATATATATGTATATATAATTTCTTGCAACTGCAGTCTTAAGTGTATTGATGAAGCAGACCCGATATCTGTGCAAAATTATTTCTTTATTTGCGGACCCGTTTGTCCGCCATGACGTGTTTCAGCCTGCATGAGACCTTGATCACATGACGCTTTCATGAGGAAGAACAAAAATTAAAGTGCTCAAGTGCATGAAAAAAGTGTGTCACATGGTCAATAGACATAAAAGAATGACATATAGACGACAAGTGTCAGTATATCATTTTAAATTACAATGGGAATAACAAACACAAATAAAGCATTTACCTTATACACTTTTGGACTGTTTGTCTAAAAGTTAGAATAGATTGCACCAAATCATTAGGAAAATTAGGGGAAATTCATGACACATTATAAATAAGTCATAAAATAAACCTGAGCTTTCCTAAAAAAAAAAATATATATATATATATCATCGCTCCGAAAACACCAGGACAATGCATTCACAGGCGGGTGCTTTCCAATGTGGGGTTGCACCCACAAATCAAATCACCGCTCCAATATCCGTACCACTGGACTTACGTCCACCCGGAAAAAAGGTACTCACGGGGGGTTGTTTGGGTAATTTATTTTCACCAGCAAACAGACACTCCATCAACAGACGCGTTTCGGTAAAGAACCTTCATCTATGTTTACCGTAGCGCCATCTTAGACACAGTTTTAACCACCTGGTGTACTAAAACCAAGAAAGGACTCGAGTAATACAACAAAGTCCTATCGACAAACAAGCACCATCTTAGAATGTCTAAAACAGCTAAGAAATTATAATACAATTGATTAAGCCCATTGATGGGCATGTGTCTGCACTCATCATGTGCAAACTATGAATAATATATACAGACAATACAATATATACAGTATCAACAATCTATATACATAATCCCGCCCTGAATGGGCATGCACTCAATTTTCTACACCAGTGTCTAACTGAAGCCAACAATACATCATATTATCTACAATAAGAAAGAAAGAAAGGGTGGAATACCAGAACATCAGAGGGGAGAAACAAAGAGGTTAGAGGGGAACACAAGAAGAACATTCTATATACATGATACACATAGATTCTCCATATATACAGCATCAAACTATGTGAAAGACATTATGTACAATATATACAGTACAAGAGCATATGGTCATGGGTATTCTAATCGCATATTTCTTAACTTCGCTATACCCAAACGCATATAAGCTTACTCTCCATTATACCTCCAATGACACACAGAAATCCAGGCTTATTCTCCCAAATGTATAGCCAGCTCTTCGCTACTATTCAAACCTAGAGGGTACTTCGTATGCATATCGATGATGTACCTTGACTCCAGTCTACGAAGTCGTAGTAATCTATCTCCCCCTCTAGGATTACTGGGAACATGATCCAGCCCAAAGTAGCTGAGTAAATCCCTGTTGCGTTGATGGACTTTGTCAAAGTGACGCACAACAGGGTATGCCTCATCTCCCTTTGCAATGGCCCGCATGTGTTCCAGTATTCTCATTTTCATGGGATTGATTGTACTCCCCCCATAGCATAGCCCACACGGGCAAGTTAAACAATAAACACTGTAGGGAGTAGTACATGTGAGGAAACTTCTGACCTTTCTACGGACTCCTGCATTGGGGATTTCATAACTAAGGACTCGTTTACTAATCTTGCAGGCTTTACACTTCCCGCATGGGAAGAAGCCTTGCATGGGGCCAAAGGCTGATTTTGGGGTTTCTGTAAAATGACTTTGCACCAGATCATTTTTTATTGACCTCGCCTTTCTAAAAGTGATTAACGGATTAGAGGGGAGATCTGAGCTCAAGGCCTCATCGGTCTGTAATATATGCCAACTCCTTCTCAGAATCTTTTTTAGATGAGTTGCATTTTTCGAATATGTTGTTATGAGGCGAAATTTGCCCCCATTTTTGGAGTCCTGCTTCTTCCTTTCTTTAGTCTTTAGGAGGTTTTCTCTTTTCAGCTTATTGGCCCTTTCAAGGGCATTGCTCAAGATTTCCTTGCTGTAACCACGTGCTCTGAAACATTGCATACTATTTTTGGCTGCATTCTGGAATTCCCTTTCATCCGAACAGTTACGTTTAATCCTTAGAAGTTCCCCGTAGGGAATACTTCTAATAAGATTAAGGGGATGACTGCTCGTTGCTTTTAACACTGAATTACCCGCTGTCGGTTTACGATATAGTCTGGTTTTCAGTTCCCCTGAATCTACATAGATGTTAATGTCTAGATAGTTCACAGATGTTGTGCTTACTTCACCAGAGAATTCCAGATTAATGTCGTTCCTATTGAGGACTGTGATGTATTCCCTAGCCCTATCTGGGGGTCCATTCGATATGATCAGTAAATCGTCTATGAAACGATACCACCCCACAATTTGCTCCGTCCACTCTTTGTTGGCTGTCCCCCAGGCCACCTGCTCCTCCCACCAGCCAACGAACAAGTTCGCATAGCTGGGGGCGAAGCAGGTGCCCATCGCTGTCCCAGACAGCTGTCTATACAGCTGTTTCTGAAAAAGAAATATGTTATTAGACAAACAAAATTCGACAAATTCCAAAACCATTGCACTATGTTGTGTATACTTCAATGGCCGTTTGTCAAGAAAATATTTCGTGGCTAGGAGACCATCATTATGTTTGATTGATGTATACAGGCTGGTTATGTCCAAAACCAGCATACTGTACCCCTCCACCCATTTCACTGAAGCCAGTTTGTCCAAAAGGTCCGTAGTATCCCGAATGTAGGATTTCAAAGTCTTCACATGTTGTATAAGGAAGAAATCGACATGGATGGACACATTTTCAGTCAGCCTACCTTGTGATGCCACAATGGGTCTGCCAGGGGCCATAGTCTTATTCTTATGCACCTTAGGCAGGTGATAAAATGTTGGAATAATGGGGTTCAAGCATCTCAAAAATAGTAACTCATCAATATCTAGTAGCCCTTTATTATGCCATTTGGATGTAATCGCATGGTATTCCACCATGCTCTGTTGGTATTCCTTGGTTGCGATAGGTCAATAAGTGTCCTTGTTGTTGAGTTGGCGAAGAGCTTCTCCCTCATAGTTTTTCTTTGTCTGGATGACGATATTACCGCCTTTATCTGACGGTTTATAGACGACCCCCTTCTCATTGCTCAGATTGATTAGAGCCCGTTGTTGTGTCTCGGAGAAATTTCCATTAGGGGATTTCAGAAATTTCTGTTTCCGTCTAAATTGAGTTAAATCCTTAACCACTGCATCCGCGAAAATGTCAATGGCATCCACAGTCATCTGGGGATGGAATTTGGATGCAGGTTTGAAGGGTGTCAGCCCGTCAACTTGTTCTATTTCAGTCACAGCAAGTTGTTGTGTTCTGCTCAACGTTGTCAACTGCTCCTCAGTTCTCAACTCTTCGAGGGTCATTATCGCCCCGAGATCTTTCACAGCCAAGGTGTCCGTTTCGAGTTCCGTGGTACCTCGTTTTGTCAGTTTCCCAGTTTGTGGTTTAGTCTTAAAATACTTATGAAGTTTCAGTTTACGCGTGAATTTAAATAAATCAATCCGTGTTTGTGTAACTTCCATAGTTCTTTGGGGGCAGAAAGTCAATCCCAACTTAAGTACCGACTCCTCAGTACTCGTCAGTTGTTTCTCTGTCAAGTTGACTATTGTGAGATTGTCCTCCTTTATTGCCGTTTCTTGTTGTAAATCTTCCTGCTTCTTGTTGCAGGCGGTGAGAAGTGGTCTCTTCCGGCCCCCCTACCCCCTCCTTGTCTTCCTCTTCCCGACTTTTCTGGGGGCTTGCCCGCACCCCCTTTCTGCCACGATTGGCGGATCAGTTTGAATTCCTCGCGAAAAGGGGTACGGAGGCGTCCTGATCTCAAAGCCCCTCCACCCTCCTCCGAGGATTCATTTTCAGTTACTTCTGATTCAGAGGTGACCGGTACCTCCGTTGTTCCTGTTGCTGTTTGTGGCGGATTCTTATTTTTATTCAGTAACTCCTTCCGTGGGGTGTCATATTTTTTTGCGAAGGTTAAACCCCTTCCCTGGGCATAGTCGGCTTCATCACGATCGAATTTACTTTGTTTTCGTGTTTTGATTTTTTCTTCATAGGTTTTAAGACGCTTTTTCATTTGCTCTTTGTACTCCCCAATCCTCACTTGGTCCT
Organism: Lissotriton helveticus; assembly: GCF_964261635.1. Lineage (NCBI taxonomy): Eukaryota > Metazoa > Chordata > Amphibia > Caudata > Salamandridae > Lissotriton > Lissotriton helveticus. The sequence continues at coordinate 57,089,186 of NC_136073.1, forward strand.
CTTCCTCTTTTAGTTCCTCCTCCAATGCTTCAATATCTTTCAACGCCTTATCGCGATAGCTCCATGCGAATTTCACCAAGATCCGTAGACTACCTTCACAAGATGCCGCGGTATGTTCCGCCCATTCATCTAATAATAATGGATCTGTTGATTCGTAGGCTGGCACAGTGTAAATTCTTAAGCCTCTTGGGACTCTATTGACTTCAATGTAATTTTGGAGCGAAAACTGAGTGAATGCCCATTCAGGGCGGGATTATGTATATAGATTGTTGATACTGTATATATTGTATTGACTGTATATATTATTCATAGTTTGCACATGATGAGTGCAGACACATGCCTATCGATGGGCTTAATCAATTGTATTATAATTTCTTAGCTGTTTATTTAGACATTCTAAGATGGCGCTCGTTTGTCGATAGGACTTTGTTGTATTACTCGAGTCCTTTCCTATATAATTTTTTTTTTTTACTTAGTGCTTAATATCATAATAAATATATAAAAAATATATAAAACCCCAGAGGGTATATAAATTAGATGATATAAGCAAAAAGACCATAGTCTGACGTTTCATAGGCAAAAAATGGTGTAATAAAATCCTGTTTTTCTATCAAAACCATGAAAGAATTACTGATCAGAATAAAAAACAAAAATTAATATTCCAATTGTAAAAAGACTTCTATAAAATACAAAGATTTCATGAATAAGTTGCCATATAAAAATAAGGCATAGCCTAAGGTGCCCAAGTGAACTTAAAATCACTTGATAATATCCAAAAAGGTTTGCATTTCCCAATTTGAACAATTGGCATATACTAATGACCTGGACAACAATAAAAGTGCAAAAATGAAGATTCAATATGTGCATGACACCTAAGTGATAGAAATGCAAATGTATGAGAGGAGGCTGCGTTATAAGAGGAATTCATGGATAAAAAACGCTATACTGAAAACAAAGTACATAGAGCAGCAATATCTTACAGGCATGTATGAAAGTCCTCACTGGCGTTAAGACCATAGGGTGTCTTAGCGTCTAATATTAAGATGTATCTAGTTTCCAATGCTTGGAGATGGGCTTCACGATTGCCACCCCTTCTAAGTGGCATAACGGCGTCCATCACGAATAATTTCAGAAGTTCTGAGTTGTTGTTGTGGAGCTCCTTGAAATGACGTGCCACAGAATAGGCGGCATCACTGCCTTGGATTGCTCTTGTGCTTGACTATCCTCTTTTGGACCTGCAATTTGGTACTACCAACGTATTGCAGGCCACACGGACACTCCAGCACAATCAGTCTTGCAGGTGAGCAATCTAGGAATGGAAACAGGCAGCACACTTGATAAATCCCTTTCTACTGTTGATTCAAGATTTGTTGACAAGCAGTTTGGGGCTGCGCTTAACCAGAACATCACTCATTGATCTGGCTTTACGAAATGTGATGTCTGGGGTAGCAGGCGTGAGACTGCCAATGACGGGATCGTTACGAACCAGGCTCCAATCTTTTTCTAAAGATTTTACGCAGGGCCTGGTGGTGCCTGTTATATGTTAATACTAGTCTTGTGACTGACTTCTTCTCATCAACTTGAGTGGCTATCTTGGAGCTATTGTTAATGAGAGGCACTTCCCTGAAAATGCCATTAGCCTTACTTATGGCTTTATTCACCAAATCTTCAGAATATCCTCTAGCCAAAAACCTTTCTTTGCTGGCCTTTTATGCTATGTCACATTCCACTTGTGTGCTACAAATACGCTGAATATGCACAGTTCCCCAAAGGGAATGCTGCGTATAAGGTGACCTGAATGGTGACTGGTGGCGTGTTACACAGGGTTGCCCACAGTAGATTTTCTAAATAGTTTGGTCTCCAATCTGTTGTTTTGGATGAAGACTTCTACGTCCAAAAAGCACACCTTGTTATTACTGATATGACCAGTAAAATGTAAGTTAATACTGTTGGCATTGATAACATCGATGAAATGAAGGGCCTGCTGTTCAGACCCCTTCCAGATTAAAAACCCATCATTGATGTATCCAGACCAGTGTGCCACATATTGGGAACATTCCTGTGCTAGATCACCACGGAGGACCTGCTACTCCCAAAGCCCCATATGTAGGCAGGCGTAACTTGGGGAGAAGCAGGTCCCCATGGCAACTCCTCTGATCTGTTTGAATACCTGGCTAGAGAACATGAAGAAATTGTTATTAAGACATGTCGAAATCATGGATGCCAGCATTTTATTGTGATTGTAAAACTGCATAGGCCTAGTACCCAAATAATATTCAACCGCCTTGATGCCATCCTGATGGTGTATGCAAGTATAGATGGATGTAACATCCAATGTCCTTAACAAATATTCATCATGCCAATAAACCAAATTCAGTTTGTGTAAGAAGTCACCAGAATCCTTCACAAAAGAAGGCAAAGATTTTACATGGTCTTGTAAGAAAGCATCCACATACATGGAAGTGTTCTCAGTGAGGCTATTGCGTGCTGAGATAATGGGCCAGCCTGGCAGTTTTTTTATGTTATGTTATGTTATGTGGTCTCTTTTATAGTGCACGGCTACTCCAAGGAGTGTCCCGGCGCTTTGGCAAAGAGAACTGGGAAAAAGTACACAACACAGCAACTCAAAGAGGGCCGAAAGAAAATCATTGGGAGAAAAGCCAGGTCTTCAACTCCTTTCTAAAGGAGAACAGACTATTGACTTTCCTTAGGGAAACAGGAAGCTCATTCCAGCATCGAGGTGCCAAGTATCGAAAGGAGCGACCTCCAATCCGAGCGCGTCTGATGGGGGGGACAACGGCTTTGGCCAACACGGCCGACCATAGAATCCTCCCATGCGCGTAGAAGGCCATGCGCTTCCCAATGTATTTAGGGCCAATCGAATGAAGGGCCTTAAAAGCAAGGGTCAAAACCTTGAAAGTAATTCTCTTAGAAATAGGAAGCCAGTGCAGTCTCTTATGCAGCTCCGAGGCTTTTGCCCTACGCTGAAGACCAAAAATGGCTCTCGCCGCAGAATTGAGGGTTCGAGTCTCAGCAGGGATGTTCAACATCCTGTGATTCTAGGCAAATCACTTAATCTGCCCATGCCTAACAAAAATAAATGAATGTGTCAATCTGTAACGCAACTGATGCTGCTGTAAAGCGCTCTGACACCTTCGGGTCTAGTTTGGCCCAATGTATTTAGGGCCAATTGAATGAAGGGCCTTAAAAGCAAGGGTCAAAACCTTGAAAGTAATTCTCTTAGAAATAGGAAGCCAGTGCAGTCTCTTATGCAGCTCCGAGGCTTTTGCTCTACGCTGAAGACCAAAAATGGCTCTCGCCGCAGAATTCTGCACGATTTGCAAACGTGCCAGAAGATATTTGGGCAGACCGAGGTAAAGGGCGTTCGCGTAATCCAAACGCGAGCCTATCAAAGACTGAACAATGATTTTTTTGTGTTGCAGAGACAACAGCGGAAGAAACTTCCGTAGCATTTTCAAAATGCCAAAGCATTTCCCGGACAGCCCAATGATCTGGGGCCTGAAAGAGAGGCCATCATCGCACATAACACCAAGGTTTTTGGCTTTAGCAGAGGCAACATCAGGAGGAAACATGTCCTGAGGCCACCATGTCTTCCAGCTGGGATCGGGCGGACATCCCAAAAAAAGCAACTCCAATTTATCGGAGTTGCATTTCAGACTGTACCGCCGAAACCAGTCAAAAACAGCGCCCAGACATTCTTTGATCCGACTACCGTCGAAGACCTCACCCTTATTACACGTAAAAAGGAGCTGGGTGTCATCAGCATAGGATATGATCCGGGCACCGAAGGATTCCGCTACCGCCGCCAGAGGGGCCATATAGATATTAAAAAGGGTGGGACTCAGGATAGATCCCTGATGAACCCCCACCTCCAGCGGCGGCATTTCGGCGGAAAACGGAGGTGCCCAGACCACTTGGCGGCAGGTCAGAAATGACTTAAACCAGTTCCACACCGTCCCACGAAAGCCGATCTCCCAGAGTCTTAAAAGGAGACCGTCGTGGGGGACGGTGTCGAAAGCCGAGGACAAATCCAACATAACCAAGATAGCCTTACCCCCGGAGTCAAGGGTCTCTCTGATGGCGTCGGTGATCTCGAGAAGGGCTGTCTCCGTGCTAAAATTACCACGGAAACCCGATTGAGAATCATGTAAGATGTTATTGCTCTCGATGAAGCTGGAAATGGAGAGATGTACATGTTTCTCAATCACCTTTGCCAGAGCAGGGAGAAGGGAGATCGGCCTATAGTTGGCGTGGATAAGGGGATCCAAGGTAGGCTTTTAGAGCAGCGGCAAGATCAAAGCATGTTTCCAAGCCAGAGGTACCTCTCCCGTGATCAGGAAGGAATTAAGCAGCGGATTGAGCAGGATGTTAACTGCAGGCGCTACTCTCCCCAGGCATTTCGCTGGACAGGGATCAAGTGGCGAGCCAGATTGAAGCCGGGACAAAAGATCAAGAGAAGTAGCAGAGGGCATAGGAGGAAAAACTGAGAGAAAAGGACCTTTCTCTTCCAGTGATAAGGGTAGAGTGGTCAGTTGGCTAGCAGCTGAAATAAGGCCAGCATCAGGGAAAGAATCCTGAATGGATTTAATTTTATTTATGAAAAAATCCCCAAGCTGGCTAATCCAAGCTTCGGTGTGAGAATGGGAGGGCGAGCTCAAGGAAGGGGAGATAAACTCCTTTAGTATCCTAAAGATTTCTTTACTCATATTTTCAGCCTCATCGATTCTACGCTCCAAGTATACTTTGTTTCCATCCATAATATGTTTATGATAAAGCCTAATAGCATCCCTATATTTTGATTTATCATCAGGGTCGTACTTGAGCCGCCAGGACCTTTCAGCCTTTTTACAGTTTTGGCGCATCTTACCAAGAGAGGGAGTAAACCAAGGAGCCGAGATATGTCTACCCACAGACTTAGCTGGCTTACCACGGGCTAAATCCTCAAATCTGGCTATCAGCCACTTCTGGACCAGGTCAAGATTTTCCTCCAGATTACCAGTTAGCTGACAGGGATGACGGCGGAGAGCATCAGGCAACATTTCCGCCGTAACCTGATTAAATGGCCGGGCCAACCCTCTAACATCATTCAGCGATATTGGACAAGTCATAACAGAGGAAGGAATGCAGAAGTTGATTAGAAAATGATCAGACCATAGAACTGGAAGCGGCGGGGACACATCAACCGGCCTGGTCGAAAGTATCTGGTCAATAGTATGGCCTTTAATATGGGTGGGGCTAGTGATGTAAGGGACCAACCCTAGAGAAGAGGCAATGTCCTGCAACTTAATAGTGTCAGGATCCACTGCATTATCCATGTGAAGATTCAGATCTCCCAATAAAATGCAGTGCTCCGATCTAAGGCAGGACACAGAGAGCGCCGCCTGCAGTTCATCAAAAAAAGAGCCAAAGAGCCAAAGGGCCCAGGAGCTCTATAGATAAGGATCCCGGTGCATGTTTGACAGGGAGATAGCCCAAGGGTAAAACCTAAGGCTTCACAGCCCGCGATGTTATCAACGGGAAAAGTAGTGCAAACGCCCCTGCCTCCCACTCTATCCCTCCTAAAGATAGTGTAATCCGGAGGTATAGCAGTCACCAGATCTGGACCAGAGCACACTCCCAACCGGGTCTCAGTTAGAAACAGACAGGATGTTTAAAGGTTTGTGCATTCTTGTGCACCTTCGGGATGAAGTACAATGCCGGAATGACCGGATGGTCATTTTTTAGGAACTTAAATTCATCTTGGCCTAACAGCCCTGCACTCTTCCAGGCTATCAATTTGGTGTATGTCATACCATGATTGTTTGACTGCCCTAATGTCACTTCTTTTGTAGCACTGGCGATCATTTAGTTGTTTATAAGCCTCTTCAAGATACAAAGCACGCAGCCATAGGACTACATTCCCTCCTTTGTCCGCTTGTCTTATTATGATATCCTTTTGCTGGATTTTCTTCACCAATTGTTTAGAGATGTATATTTGTAATGTACGCAATTGGTATTAGAACACAATTTCTTTAGTTCCACTGTGACCAATTCGTGAAAAACGTCCAGATTGTCATGCACCATAATAGGAGTGAATGTAGACTTAGGTTGCAACTGAGTCTCGCTAGGTTTGTTCAGAGTGATTGACTCATCACCACAGGTGTTTTCCTCCTGTAGGGATTGTAAATCCTTTAACAGCGGAAGATCTTTGACAGTTAATACTGGTGAGTCAACATGAGACGGATTGTCTGTATCAGTCCTAGTATGAACTTTGTTGCCTCTGAGACGAGGGAATTTCCGTAATTTTAACTTTCTAGTATAGTTGAAAAGGTCGATGCGGGTTTGTGCATAATCAAAATTGCTTGCAGGGCTGTATGATAATCCTAATGATAGTATTTGGATTTCAGATGCACTCAGTGGTATGCTGGTAAGGTTGATGACAGACTGTGATGGCAAATTGTCAATAAGATGTATTACTTGCGAACCCATTGCTTCTTGGCATATGATTTTTTGTTTGTGTTGGTATTTGAGTTGCCGCTTGTGGTGGCACTGCCTTCTCTCACGGTGCAGTCAGTTTGATTTTTGGCGCCTTTGTTGTTGATACTCTGAGGTCTCAGCATTGCCCTTCGGTCCTGGCGCAGGTAGTCCACTTCCTGCGCCAGAGAGAACCTTGTAAAACCCAATCCTGCATTGTGCCTTAATGACTAATTTTCTGATTCACTTTGCGGTATGGAACTCAGATCGGACATGGAAGAAACAGATTGAACAGCTGCAGTTGCAGCGTTGGTGCTTTGATCATTGCTTGATAATAGTGCTGGGTTTTTGGAAGCTTTGATAGTATCAAACTTTTTAGCAAAGGTTAAAACTTGCCCTTGTTGATAATCGTTCTTGTCACATTGGAATTTATAAGCTTTTCGTTATTTGATGATTTCCTCTTCTTTCTGCGGTCTGATCAACATATCTTAACGAAACTTGTTGACCTTCTCTGTTGTTTCCATTTGGCTAATCTCATTATTCAAGGCATCAATCTTTAGCTGGAGTGCCGCCCGGTAGCTATCAGCATATTTAACCAAAATTATAATCAATTTGCGCGACGACTCAAGATTGAATTCAGCCCACTCCATAAGCATATTGGGGTCAGGGTTTTCGTAACTCGGGCCAGCATGATACGCAGGCCCCGAGGAATGCACCCAACCTCCAGATAGCGGGATAGGGAGTGGTGCTCCCACCATTTTGACTGTTCTGCCCGCATAAGCTTTTCAAGTTGTCTAAACAAGTTGAGTACATTCGAAACAGTTACCTGTGCCGCAGTTGTAAGCATAGCGCGTGATGATTCACCAGCCGGTGAATCATCAAATACCTCGTTAGCAGCCTCCTCTCTGCTTCTCAAAGCGTTAGCAGACATTCTCATGTGTAATTTACGGGTAGAATCAAACGTGAGAAAACAAGTACTCCAGGTGGATGCTCGGGTATTACAACTCTGGCTCCGTCAGTCCTGTTTTAGGTTTGAAGAAGTCTGGCACCATCCGGGGACTGCTGCAGCTAGTCCTGACAGGGACAATTAATCACTTTCTCTGCCAACCTTGATACTGGCTTCCTGCTGCCTGGCCCAAAAAGAAGGAGGGGTCTGCTGATTACAGAGGAAGCCCAAATCGGTAAGAAAGATAAGGAGTTTCTCGCCACTGCATTCTTCAGTGTATTGACGAAGCAGACCCGATATCTGTGCAAAATGATTTCTTTATTTGTGGACCCGTTTGTCCGGCATGACTCGTTTCAGCCTGCAAGAGACCATGACCACAGGACGCTTTCATGAGGAGGAACAAAATTTAAAGTGCTCAAGTGCATGAAAAAAGTGTGCCACATGGTCAATAGACATAAAAGAATGACATATAATAGACGACAAGTGTCAGTATATCATTTTAAATTACAATGGGAATAACAAACACAAATAAAGCGTTTACTTTATACACTATTGAACTGTTTGTTTAAAAGTTAGAATAGCTTGCACCAAATCATTAGGACAATTAGGAAATTCATGACACATTATATAAATTGTCATAAAATAAACCTGAGCTTTCCTAAAAATATATATATTTTTTACTTGGTGCTTAATATCATAAAAAAATATAAAAAATATATAATATGTATATAACCACAGTCCTGCCTCACCACATCCACAGATACGGAGAAGAACAGGTACGGACCACAGCGTGTAGGTTTTTCAAAGTTGGGGTGCTTTTTTTTCAGAAACAAAAAAGGCATCCATTCAATCGATAGCAAGTGCCCAGCATGACGCGTTTTGACCGCGTTTTCGCAGTCTTGATCACATGACATGCTGGTCAAATCACAATCATTATATAGTGACCACATCCTTGGTTGAGGACTTTCAACCACACCCCTGTTCAATAAAACTGAATAAAAGGCTTGACAGCAATAAAATCTCATTCACTTGTATACAATAAATATAATGATTTATCTGTAATGAACAAGTATAGATTCTAGAGTTTTAAAATGAATATGAAAACCAAAAAAACAGGATAAAAGGCACACATCACATAAATACAAAGTGTATTAAAATGTATCCATGGTGGTAAAATATGCAGAATCCTGAAATTAATAAACAGTTATACCTGAGAATTATAATCATTTTATATCACCTCAAAATGCCAAGTACTCATGTTCCCCCATTACACGCTCTTAAAACATGTTAAAACTAAAGTGGAAGTGCACAATTGTGCAAATAACAAGAATGTGCAAAATGTCATTTGTTCACTAACAACTAAAAAGAAAAGCCTTGGGTACGCCCAATTCATACATATTCAAAGTGCAAGTGCACTGTAAACATATGGATGAGTGCAAAATGCTTACATGGGTAAAGTGTACACCAAAACAGGAACAGTGCATGAGATAGACGGGATGGACAGATGTTAAAACCCGTCTTGACTGAACTATAACAATATGTTACAGGTTTACAGGGAGTTATGTAAATCCTCCCCCGTGTTCAGACCATTGGTAATCCTGGTGTCTAATTGCAGGATGAACCAGGACTCAAGCTGGCTTAGTTGTTTTTCCCAGTTACCGCCTCGGATGGATTTGGCTACTGACCCTATCACAAAGTGTTTTAGGTCGTTCAGATTATTGTTATGGACACGTTTCAGATGTCAGGCAACTGGGTATTTCAGGTCTGCATTAACCACAGCGCTTAAGTGTTGGAGTATCCTGTTAAATACTTGGAGCTTATTGCTGCCCACGGATTTCAATTCACAGGTACACTCCAAAATGTAGACTGCATAGTCTGTCCGACAGGTGTAGATACCTCTGATTTTGGTAGGTTTGGAATCAAACGCTGTGGTATATTCGGTGGTATTGACCCCGAATTTTCAAGCTTGACAAGAGCTACACTTAAAGAATCCTGTCCTAGCTGATAACCATGTATTAGAAGAACCAACTTCAGGACTGCTTTTAACAAGCATGTCTCTCCTAGAGGGAGCGAGCCTGAAAGTCAACAAAGGAAGTTGTGGCAGGGTCTGACAGTACTATAGGCCAATGGGTGTAGATGATCTTTTCCTAATCTGTTTTTCTTGGCAGCTACATGTGGTTATCAGTCTGACTTCATCTGACAAGCCGGTTTCATGAGTAGGACCAAAGGATATGGGGAAGGTATTGTTAACAGTATTGCCCTGAAGACCTACATCCCTTGTGTGACCATTAGCTTTGATCAAGGCTGCTTTCAACTCCTTATTGTAACTCTGTACAATAAAACGCTGGAAAGCTTCAGTCTGCAAGATTTGAGATAAATTTCTAAACTACAATTCCTCCGGACTCTCAAAAACTCCCCCTAGGGGATACTCCACATTAGATGATTGGGATGGGACCTTCTGGTATGGAGGATTGAGTTACCTGCAGTGCTCTTTCTGTGAAGCTTGGTATGCACTGTGTTTCTCTCGATATACAGTTCAACATCTAAAAATTGTACGTATTCTCTGCTGATATGTGCAGTGAATTCTAAGTTCAGCGTGTTGAGATTAATGGCATTGACAAACCGGCGGATTCCACAGATCTTCTACACACCACACAGACGTCCTCTATAAATCTTCACCAGTGGAGAACATGAGCATCATACATGGCTTTGCTGTGGTCTCGGAGGACATGCTCCTCCCACCAGCCAACATACAAGCACGCTTAGCTGGGAGAGATGCATGACTCCATTGCCACCCCATGGAGCTGTTGATAGACCTCCTTATTGAATAAGAAATAACTATTCTTTAAACATGTCTCGATCATTTTCAAAATCCTTAGATTATATTCGTACAAATGAATCCTGCGTTTACCCAAGAAATATCTGACCGCCTCAATACCATCAGAATGGTGTATGCTCGTGTATGGTAAGCTGATGTTCATACCCATTAATATACAATCCTTATCCCACTTGATAGCTTGGAGATTTGATAAAAAGTGGACAGTGTCCTTGATAAAAGATGGGAGATTTGATACAAAGTCATGTAAAAAATGGTCTACATATTTGGAAATTGGCTCTAAGAGACTTCTCTGAGCAGATATTATAGGTCTCCCTGGGACTGGTGTTACATTCTTATGAACTTTTGGAATAAAATATAACACAGGAGTTATAGGGTGTTCGTTTTTTAAAAAGCAGAATTCATTTTTACTTAAAAGGCCCATATGCTTCCATGGGCTAGATCCTTGAAAACCATGTCTTTGACCTGTCTGACATCTATGAAGGAGGTTTTCTATAGCAATCCGCATCATTCAAGTGATGTAGGGCCTCCTCCATATATAGATCCTTGGGCCGCAGCACTATGTTGCCCCCTTTGTCCGCCTGATTAATGATTAAATTGTGATGGTCTCTGAGCTTACACATATTATTTGAGTACTGTACTTCCAGATGCCTTCTTCAATGGTTATTACGGATAACGGTTCTGTTCAATTTGTTTAGTTTCTCGATGACAGTCACTGAACACGTCAATTACGCCTTTGGGCATAGCTGGAATGAAAGTGGAGGCCAGATGGAAAGGGCTGTTGATAGAGCTACTGCAATTGATGACAACTTGCAACAGGTCGCTCTGTGTAGAACTAGGTGTAGTATCATCATCCTTGGCCAATGAGTGTATCAGCCGTAATGGTCCAACATCAGTCGCTTGTAAATTAGATGGAGTCGTAATGGTTTGCCAAGCACTTGTAATGACTTCAGATGAATTCTTCTGTTTATAGAACTTGAAGTTTTAATTTCCGTATGAATTTGAAGACATCCACTCTTGACTGAACATATTTGAAACTATTGGCAGGGTAAAAGGTAAGGCCAAGAGAAAGAAGTTGTATTTCAGCAGTTGTCAGGACCGTGTCAGAAAGATTCATGATGTTGTCAGTGCTCTTTATTGTTGGGACCATTTCTTTGCTCTCGATCCCCTGCCTTTGTTGTTTCCTCTATAATTTGCGCCTTTGCGGTCTGCGCTGGTTTCCCCTTCGCCTTGTTTGTTCAGGGGGTTGCGCGGCCGCAGGGTCTGGCACCTATCTTGCCATAAAAAATTCAGCTCCTCTGCTGGCGTGAAATTTGTAGTTATCGGCAGTGGTACATGAAGACCAGTTTCTCTGCTGTCCGATTCACTACTGCTGGGCACCAAGCTCACATCAGAACTAGAGAGCTCCGTGCCGGATTGAGCAGGAATTTGGATAGACGGAGATTTAGTGGCCAAGGCTTGTCTTTTGACAGTGTCAAACTATTTTCAAAAGGTTAATACCCTGCCGGTCTCATTATCTTTCTTGTCCCTTGGAATTTAAAGATCTTTCGCGCTTTTATGGTGTCTTCATGCTTTTTTAAATGAGTCTCAGTTTCCTCACGTCCTTTCTCTATCAGTTCTTTCTGTTCGTGTGCTTCTAGCAGACCATTTACTTTCTCAATTTCTTTGAGTATTTCTGCTCTGTCTGTTTCCGCATATTTTATTAGGATTGCCACCATATTCACTGAGGCCTCTAAGTTATTGGCAGCCCACTCTTTCAACATTGATGTATTTGGATTCTCAAAAGTGGGCGCTATCATGACCCTCAATCCATGCGGAATTCTATTGACGTCTCTATTTTTCAAGGGATTTTTTTCTCCCACCATTTCGTTAGTTCAGTTCTGAGTAATTTCCCCAGGTTTTTAGCAATGTTTTAACGTCACTGTTAGTGTTTTGGTTTCTACTGCTCCCAGTTTGCACTTCCTCAACATCAGGTAACTTGAGAAATAGGGCTTTCGCGGTCTCGCAGCGCATCGGCTGAAGACATACTGGATGCCAATTCTGCAATTTGATATGCGCACGGTGGTGCTTGTATTCTTTTAGAAAGCACTCAATGGATGTACACAATCTCTCCACCCACAAATGTCAATATGAGGTGCCTGATCGGCTTACCTCTGAAAGACCTCCTTGGTGTTCTTCGACTCCTCGGGCGCCGCCGAATGTTCCTTAGGATCGCCGGTTCACCATTCCATATGATCACAACTGCGGAGGGCAAACTCGGATGATACTCCTTCCAGGTAGAAAACAATTGCTTCCGCAATGACGGCTGAACGCCGGTTTGCCACAAATTGGAGAGAGGGTCTGTAATGCCAGAGACTCACAACATCCATGGATACGGAGAAGAACAGCATGTAGGTTTTTCAAAGTTGCAGTGCTTTATTAACAGAAACAAAAATGTAATCAATTCAATCGATAGCAAGTGCCCAGCATGACTCATTTCGACTGCGTTTTCGCCTTCTTGATCACATGACACGCTGGTCAAATTACAATCATTATATAGTGACCACATCCTTGGTTGTAGACTTTCAACTAATCTGAACAAAAGGCTTTACAGCAATAACATCTCATTCACTTGTATACAATTAATATGATTTATCTGTAATGAACAAGTATAGATTCTTGAGGTTTAAAATGAATATGAAAACCGTAAAAACAGAATTAAAGGCAGACATAAATACAAAGTGAATTCAAATTCAACCATGGTGATAAAATATGCAGAATCCTGAAATTACCAGTTATACCTGAGAATTTAAATCATTTTATATCACCTCAAAATGTCAAGTACTCATGTTCCCCCACTGCACGCTATATGTATATATATATTTCAAACAATGATTGTGCCGCACTCAGTAATCCTTTACTGACTTATTTATTCAACTCTGAGCTTGTCTACTTCACCTCCGTGTTTTGCCCTCACAGGGTTTTGTCACGGTGGGTGAGTAATGTTACTGCACACTTACTTACCACTCCCACTTCTGCCTATTATGAGGCATTGTGGGAATTGAAGTTTGTTTAAAAAATTGATATATACATTTCTTTTTAATTCTCAACTGTTTTCGGATTTTACAATTCAATTGAAACATCAAGTCTCTTGTTAATTGTACTAAATAATTTGCATCAATTTGCAACTTCCAATATGGACTTGATATTCTCTTTAGATTTTATGTTTTTACTGTTTGTTAGCAGTAATGTTTTTGTGTGCATCATCAAAAGTTCTCTCTTGGTGTAGTATCGTTAAGTTTATCATGATTAGTATCTTAGATGTAATGTCCCTATCCATATATAGATTATGATTTGTAACATAGTTGGACATTTTTTTTGCAGTTTCAAAATTATTGTTTTTCAATGCCTATTGATTTTCTGTTCCCCATGCTATTTCCTTTTCCCACCAGCCCTTTGTCAGGTTTGCATAGTTAGGTAAAAAGGAAATTCCCTTAGCGGTACCACATAGCTGGTAAAAATCATGGTTAAAAAGGATGTTATTTTTTAAGCAAATTACAATCTTTGTTAAAAGCATCCCTGAATTGTGTAACTGTTATTTGTCTCTGCTTCACGAAGTAGGTACACGCTTGTAAGCCAATCTCGTATTTTATCGATGCATACAAAGACGCCACATCTTTAGTTGCCATTATGTAGTTTGAATTCCAGACAGTTTCTGCCAATATTCATAGAAAATCTCCTGTGTCCCTTATAAAGGAGCTTAAGTTGTGAACAAAAGGTGCTAGGTACTGATCTACGTATATTGAGAGAGTTTTGTATAGAGAAGCACAAGTGGAGACAATGGGTCTTCCAGGAGGATCACAGAGGGTCTTGTGGATTTTTGGTAGAAAGTATATTGTAGGAATGGTCGGTGGATGTTTGATCAGAAATAGGAATTCATCATTGTTAATTAAATGTGATTCATGCCAGATTTTCATACTTTTTATCTAAATCCACATTCATCTGATTAATGGGGTTGTTTTGAAGTTTTTTGTATTTGGTTCCATCATTGAGTTGTCCGTAAGGTTCCTTTATGTAATCACTTTTATTCAGGAAGACTATGTTTCCTCCTTTGTCTGCTGGTTTAAATATTAAATTATCATTTTCCATTAATCTTTTGAGGGTGGTATGCTCTTTAATGGTGTGATTTTCCTTCTATTTGTATGTCGAGTTTTTGGCATACTCTCCAATGCCCTCATGAATCATGATCGCATTCAAGAAGAGGTCAAATTTGCTGCCTGGCGATAATGAGGGGCAATATTTGATTTGTTTTTATTCCACAGAATGCATGTTTGTCAGTGTTTGATAGTTCCTGCAACATTTGACTTTCTGTTATCTTGTCCTCTTCTAAGCTATACATATGATCAAACATGTTTTTTAAATCTGGAATTTGTTCTATTAGATCCATTTTATGTTCTTGTGAGTCTTTTATTGTATCAGATTTACATTGTTTGATAGGTTTGTTAGCATGTATTTTTGCCAATTTCAGTTTTGGCACATATTTGTATAGATCTATCCTCATGTCTGTGTAGTCAGTGTTTTCAGGACAAAAGGGAAGTCCTTTATTTAATAGTGTTTTTTCATCTTGTGTTAACGCATATTTTGAGAGGTTGATTATTACATTTTCATCATCGTTTGGTTCCTTCTGTTCAAATTCCGCAAAGGATACTCTTCTTTTGCCTAGATCATCTTGTTTTTCTGGTGCTTTTGAAGATTTTAAATCTCTTCTGCCACGCACTGCCTCTTTCTCATCCCTTGCCTCTGCCTCTCATCAATATCTGGTCTAAATGCATAAGTCTCATTTCCTAAGTAGTCTTTGTTGAGGAGCTCACACTATTTGTTCCTTCACTTTCACTTACATCAGATTCACTGGTTAGTTCTCCTGCTGTTGCCGACTTGTTTTTTGGATAGTTCTGTTTCAGAGCATCACACCTTTTGGTAAAAGTTAAAATCCTCCCTTGTTTGTAGTCTATTTCATCTCTCACAAACATCCTGTGTTTACGTTCTTGTATTTCTTCTTCGTAATTTTCCAATCAAATTTACATGTCTTTCATAAGTTTCACCGATTCCTCTTTATTGGTTTGCTGTGATTTTCTGCTCTATTTCTTTGATTATCGCATGTACTTCCTCCAGATCAATATTGGCATATTTTATTAAAATCCCCATCATGTTTAGTGAGCATTGCATGTTATTTGCCCCCCATTCCTCTAATAACTCTGTCCTAGTCTCCTGATGTGTTGGCATGGTGAAGATTCTGAGGCCCCTCGCGACCCGGTTAACTTCTATGTATCTTTCTAGGGTAATTTTCTTCCAGCTTTTGTTTATTTATTTTTTGTATAAACTTTCTACTTGTAGAAATGGTTGTTTGATTGAGGTATCTTGACCTTTCTGTGTGCTTCGATCACTTGCTGTTTCTAAAGGCTTGTCGTACCAGATTGGAATATTGTTGCAATTTTTGCCGCTTGCTTGTCTGAATGAGCCTCTATGCCGTCGATCTGTACACTAGTTTTATTCATTATTTTCTTTTCCAGAAAGTCTCTACAACTCCCTGAAGTGTTTGTCGCTCTGAGATATTTTATTCACAGTATTACTGCTATGCTTTGTTTCGGAATCGTTGTGTTCAATCCACAGCATTACTGTGTTCCACAAACATGCAAGCCGCTTCGAGGCACAACACTAGCTTTAAAGCGTTGATCCACTCTCCTCCTAGAAAGACTCCCATACAGATGGTGCCCTGTCCTCCGGTGCTCAACCTGGTGAGTGATTCTTTTTTTCCGTGTTGTCTGGTGCCGCCGGTTTCACATTTCCTGAACATCAACGTAGTTGTAACTGGCGCGCATAACAGCGGGTGCCGATGTGAGACTGAACCAATGGCCTGAATTGAAATGTTTCAAACAATGATTACGCCACACTCAGTAGATTTTATGGACTTATTTATTTAACTCAGAGCTTGTCTACTTCACATACGCGTTTCGGCCTCACAGGGCCTTTGTCACAGTGGGTGAGTAATGCTACTGCGCACTTAAATACCTCTCCCACTTATGCCTCTTATGAGATGTTGTGGGAATTGAAGTTTGTTTAAACAATTGAATATATAAATTTCTTTTCAATTCACAACTACTTTCCTGATTTTACATTTTTAAAAAAATATATTTTTATTGAAGAGTTTTCCCCCCTTTTTCCCTTAAATCACGGGCAGGACACATTAGCGATCAATGTAAAACAGCACAAATTCATAATTACAATAGGAGCATATACGAAAAACAGCGAAAACAATATGGTACCAATTCATACCCAATTTGCCCAAAATAAATCATATATACACCAGATACATAAAGTATCTATACGGTACACACTCAGTTTCCCCCCCCCCCCCCAACAATCCACAATTAATGATCGGGACCTTGTTTCCATCGAATAAGGGGCTCCCATATTTGCAGACCAAGTTTCTTACCCTTTTTCCCCCTCCTGGCATACACAGCAGATTCTAACTTTTGTATAGATAATACCTTGCCCAGCCATTGATGATATGTGGGAGGATTAGGATCCAACCATGCCGAAGCCACTAACAGTCTAAGAATAGCCATTACAACGAATACAAAATTTTCATTATTCACATGACCCTCGGGATTAACTCCTAATAGCATTACTGCTGAATTCAATTCTATTGTGATTGATAGTGCATTTTGGAGAAATTTCTCGATATCCTGTTTTATACTGTCTAATTGTGGGCAAAGTGAAAAAATATGTATTAAATCCGCCTCTGCACTACCACACCTAAAACAAGTGGTTCCCGAGAGACCCCCCCATTGAGCAATTTTCCCTGGCGTATAATACAAATGATATAGGATCTTATAATGTTGAGCCTGCAGAGATGATGAGCACAGCAATTTTATTCCCATCTCTAATGACTCTGAAAAAATCTCATTGGCTATTTCCAAATCTTCGGACCACTTATTAATCCATTTCTCCATATCATCTTTTTTTAATGATGTCATCTCAAAATAGAATCTCTTTATAGTACAATCGAAGCCTACTTCTATAAGGTCCAACAATACATTTCTAACAAACCCCAAAGGCCCTCCTTTCCTATTTATTAAACAACTCCTTATTTGGAGGTATTTAAAAAAATGTTTTGTATCTAAAGTATATCTATCCTGCAGTTCTACAAACTGTAATATATCTTGGGGGCCTTGAATATCTCCGATCTTTCTTATCCCCCGCCTCTCCCAATCTTGAAATACAGCTCCTGAAAAAACCATACTAGGGAGGGAAGGATTATTTTTAAACCTAGTGTAGAAATTATATTTCCCAATTCCTATCTTTTTTGATATTCCCTTCCAAACGTTATAGGCAGCCAATATAGTCTTAAACCGTGTTTTTTTATAATACCTTTCCTCAGTAAATCTCAAAAAAATATTTTCGACATTTTTACCCAAAACCAAACCATAAATAGCAAGTGAACCAATATTGTCCCATCCATCCACATCAGCCCCCCCAACCAATCCCAACATATTTTGCAATGCGGCAGCCCAATAATACACTCTTAAATCTGGTAGAGACCAGCCCCCACGCTCCCGCGGTAGAGACATGTATCTCAGTGCCCTGCGTGTCTTTCCTCTAGCCCATATAAACCGATTGATCATTTGTTCACATATTTTGAACCATTTATTATCAAATAGAAGTGGTATCGCCCTGAATATATACAAAAATGTTGGCAGTATCATCATTTTAATAATGTTGACCCGGCCTACTCATGATAAATGTAAATTTTCATAACGATCCAAATCTTTCTTTGTTTTGCTTATTATTGGAGCGATATTATTTCCCACCAAATTATTTATATCAGCTGAGATATTTATTCCGAGAGAGGTCCCTGCCTGGGCCACCCGATTATCGTCACACACTGTTACTGAATTTATAATAATCTGGGTCTTGGAAGCATTTAGGGCATACCCCGATATCTGTCCAAATCTACGGGCCTCTTCTTCTATAAAAACAGTTGCCTCCGTGGGGTTTGGGGTGACCACCGCCACGTCATCAGCATACGCCAATATCTTACAGGGTCCCAACGGTGTTGGAAACGGAGTTATCTCTGGACATAAATCTAGCTTACGGATCAGTGGGTCCATATACATAGCAAAGAGTAGGGGGGAACATGGGCACCCCTGCCGTGTACCTCTTTTGATCATGAATTGGCCCGTGGCGCCCCCATTGATTCGTAAAGCCGCAACCGGATCTTTATATAAAGTTTGCAAAGCTTTTATGAAACCGCCCCTAAATCCAGATCTTGCTAAGGTATACCACAGATAGTCCCAGGAGACCCGATCAAACGCTTTTTCAGCATCCAGCAGCATTACTGCCATCGGGTCTCCTGTGACCTCGGCAGCGTCAAATAATGTTATAACTTTCCTAATGTGGTGAGTTGTTCCTCTTCCAGGAATAAAACCATGTTGAGTTGGGCTGACTAAAGCACTTATCACCTCGGCGAATCTCGTTGCGAGTGCTTTTGAGTACATTTTGGTGTCATTGTTCATTAATGTGATGGGGCGGTATGACCCAGGCTCCGTATGCGACTTATCTTTTTTTAAAATTAGAACAATGTCTGCGCCCCCCCACGACTTTGGAATGGACTCACCAAGCTGGGCAGCTTGAAACACTTTAGTTAGCTCTTTAGCCAGCATGCCCCAGAAAGTTTTATAAAATTCTAAAGGTATCTGGTCCGGGCCAGCAGCCTTTCCTGAGGGGAGTCTACCCATAGCTTCCTTAATCTCTTCCACCTCTAACTCGCTTTCCAATACATCTGCATCTGCATCCAAAACCCTCTCCGTTGGGATATTCTCCAAATACTCCCTGATCTCTTCATTACTACAGGAATATTGATAGTCATATAGGGTCTGATAATATTTCCTGAATACTTCCTTAATCTCTTCCGGATCTGTTTGCAGATTACCATTTCCATCTCTAATTTCCCTTACAGTCCCTTCAGCCGCTATCTGCCTAGTACGCATAGCGAGTACATGCCCAACTTTTTCATTGTACTCATAGCACTTCTCCCTTCGGATTGTATAGAATGCCGCCGCTTTTTTTGCTAATTCATCTTCAGCTTCGCTTTTAACTTTTATTAGATCTAATATATATTGTTCAGCTGGTTCGCCTCTGATAATGCAATTATTGAGTTGTTCTTCTACCTCCGAGGCAGACCTCTCTAACTCCCTTTGCCGGAGCCCTTCCATTTTACGTTTATAAATGCTATAACTACATGTTTCACCGCGGACACCCGCCTTAAAAGCATCCCAAATAACTCCTACCGACGTGCTTCCTGTATTATGTTCAAAAAACTCAGTGATCCATTTTGACATATGTAATATATAGTCTTCCTCTAAGAGAAGCCTTCTTTCAAATGTCCATACCCGACTAGGTCTTATTCCTCCTTCTAGTTTCATTACCAAAATTAATGGGTTTTGGTCACTGAGAATTCTTGGGAGCCTATCAATCTTGACCCTTGACATTAAATTATTAGAAATCATAAAGTAATCCAGTCTAACACAGACTTGGTGCGGCGCAGAAAAATAGGTATATCCTTTTTGTTCTGCTCTGATTGTGCCCCAGACATCCCTCAGATTATTATTAATCATTAGATCCACAAGAGCCTTGTGGACTCTTTTCTTGCGTCCTTTATAGCACCCGCTTTGTCCTGTTCCTAGCCCTTCTGCCCCATTAATATTCAAATCTCCACCTAGAATGACCTGCGGGGACCAGACAGCTAATTCAGAATCTAGAAACTGTAGCACCTCCGGATCATCCTGCATAGACCCATAAACTGCCACCATCGTTGTCCATACACCTTCTATCTCAATCTCCACCATGGCCCACCTACCCCATTTATCCTCCAATTTTCTCCCAATTACCAAGTTTTTACTCCTTGACAAGATAGCGACCCCTCTATTTTTTGCACCTTGCTTAGAGCTGGCTATAAGATGATAACCTAACTGGTTGAGGCAATACTCCTGCGTACTCATTATGTGTGTCTCTTGCAAAAAAATAAAATCTACATTCATCTGACGTTATCGGATACCTATCTTGTGCCTCTTTTGGGCATCATTTAAGCCGCACACATTCCATGTTACACATCTACGTGTCATATCTAGATTTTCCTGGACCGTTAACTACCTGTTCACTTGTATTTCTTATTTTAACAAACTTTTCTTCAATTTCATCAACTACAGATAAAACGTAATTTTTGGTTACCAAACTCCCTTCCTTGCAGCTATGCTGTTCATAAACTTGTTTCATAGTGTGCTCTACGTAATCCCAAAATATTTCAATACCATTGTGCCCTGCCCTTATGTTCTCCCTCCCCCACCCCAGAAGACCCTCACTCAGAGACCCTCCCCCCCTACAGGCAAATAGGTCCATAAGACCTATATCTGACCGACGCGTGCCACCGGGATGTCTCACCCACCCCCCCCTGACTTTCCTTAATTATATACATCATTCAGAAGTGCTCACCAACATAGAAAGAGGAGCTAATCAAAACCTCTATCTATCATCTATCAAAATATTCTCCAATACTGCCCGTTTTAAACATGAATACAAAGAAAAAACAAAATTAGCATGCACATATATGTAAACAGCCTTCAATTACACTTTTCTGAAAAAAGAAATCTAGCTCCTGCTAGTACCCTACTTTCCCATAGCAGATACTTTCCTGATTTTACAATTCAATTGAAACGTCAAGTCTCTTGTTAATTGTACTAAATATTTTGAATACATTTGCAACTTCCAATATGGACTTCATGTTCTTTTTAGTTGACATTGATTTATGTTCATACTTTTTCTTAGTGGTAATGTTTTTGTGTGCGTCATCAAAAATTCTCTTTAAATTCTCTTTCGGTCCATCCCAGATCAAGAATAGATCATTGATATATCTCACTCCTACAATTAAATGGCTGACCCACTCTTCATTTGTCTATGCCCATAAATGTTCGAACTCTCACCAACCCATGAACATGCCAGCGTAACTTGGAGCAAACCAACTGCCTATGGCAGTCTCGGCCATCTGTTTATTCCACCGGTCTTCAAACAAAAAGAAATTATGCTCCACACAAAAGCATAAAATCTCAACAAGTAACATGGTGTGGTCATATATAGATATTTGCTTGTCCCTCAAAAAGTACCTACATGCTAAAGAGATCACATCAACCATGCCAAGGATGTAGCTAAATTTCCAAGTAATATCCTGCATCTTATAAATAAAATCCATACTGTGCCTACAATAGTAGTTGTAGGATTACAACATAGGGGCAGAAAAAATAAGCTACAGGGAGGCATTTTCCAATCAGCTGTTATTGGAAGATATAATGGGTCTACCTGGAGGGTCACTCATGTTTATGAATCTTGGCTAACATATAAAAGCATGGTGTAGTAGGTTTTTTAACATGCAAAACTGCTTTTAATCTAGACTCAAAAGACCCTTCGTGTGCCACTTTGCTAGCATGTTGTGAAGTAGTGTTATTGATGGATGCCACCGGGTTCAACACATGGACCCAGATATATCTATATATCAGTCAACCCAATCACAGTTTAAAAACATAAAACAATTGGAATTGACCTATTTCTTTAAAATGATTAATCAAAATGTTTCAGTATAGATTCAGAGTACATCTTGAGACAAAACGAGCATCTAGAAGCAGGTAATCAATTCGCACTCTCCTGGAGCTCTTCTAATACTACAGAAAACAGACCAAATTGCTATCCTTTAACATACAACACACACTCTCATAGCACTTTCCTTGCCTATATGGCAACTATGCAGCAAACAAGGTCTAAATTTGTTAATTAACTTAACTCCACAAGTCTCCAAACTGTGATCCCCCACAGGAGCAATTATCCTGCCTGCCCAGCATTAACAAACGAATTGCTCTCGAGGGATCGCGTTTTAGACCGATACATTTTCTAGTAGGTCAAAATGAATGGTCATGCATTTGAGAGATGAAATAGATTTATTGAAAAACACCACACCATGTGTAAATATGATACAAAATAACAGTCCAAGACAAGCTCTTGTCAAGAAAACAGCCTCACACACTTCATCTTGCAGGCAGCAATACAAGAGGGGGGAGCCAGCAGTTAACGACTCTTGAAGATTTTAATGTTTTTGTTTGTATATTGCCCTGTCCTGATAGAGAAATGCATTAAGGTGCATGTAGTCTGTTGAAAAGCTGTAAATAAACAGCAAGAAAAGATACTGCATAACAAAAAAAGCTCCTGTCTTCTCCTAATGTACAAACCGCTAGAGCAGAAAACATGGCAAAATAAATATTAGTCAAATTAAAAAAATTGTGGGAAGGGTGCCAGAGAGGGAACATGAAGCTGGGAAGTGAACTTGTGTGGAGTCTTGCTTTCAGGAGTTTTGCTCTTTCAGTAACTGGAATCTTGTTATTGAGGGAAGAAAAAAGATGAATCTCCTCTTTATTTGTTCAAATTATGTTTGGTGAACTTGCTTAACTTGCTTATAACTAAAGGCATCTCCAGTCTTCTTTCCAACAGCAAAAGTCACTAAGTAAGTAGAGGAGACAGCTGGGTGTTGGAATGTCACTTTGTATCAACCTCACAAGCAGAACTATCGAAGATGCTTGATTACCAATCTAAGTTTTAGGTATGGTTGGAGTCTGAGGGACCAAGATGAAAACTCACCTATGACTTGTGTGGCAGAACTGATGTTGGTTTGGCCGGCTGTCACAGAAGACAGAGGTGCTTTTGCCATTTAAATTGCAAGAAGATTTGTGCTCTAAATTAGAAGAGACGTAATGAGACCCTACATCCAACCCAGCATTGCAGACGATTCTGAAACTTGACTGAAGTGGAGTAAATGCTAGTATTCTTCAGGAAAGTCAACACCACACCCTCAGGGTGTGAAGTGAATGAGACCACAAACAATACCATGAATCGAGACGTGTCTCTGAGGTGGGTCCTTAAAACATTTATTTTCATAGTAATGCATTCATTTGTATAAAAGTATGATTTGTTTCTCCTTAATTACATACAGGATGTCAGACCTCAGTAAAGTTTCCAACTATGGTTGAAATTAGTGCCCAAATAAAATGTGAATAGGAAATAATTTAGTAAGCAGTGGAGAAAAGAAATAGGGAAGGTGGAGTAAGATTGGGTCAAACGTTTGGGGAGGAGAGATCTGTATGGGCCAGAGCATGTGCCTCATGCACTTCAAGGTGTCACAAAAAAAAACATTGCACGAAATGGGCAGTAATGATGAACTAGGGTCATGTTAAGACTGGTTGCCAGACAGTGTTGTCAAAAGAAACCAGTCCCCAAGCCAATATATGTGGGCAATGACTCAATTGTAGCAGCCACAACTATTTTCAAAATGTAAACTCTTCATTTAATAGCATTAGGTGGTTTGTAAGAATTGTACATTGATGGTGCTTTATGTATTTTTATAGCTTTCGGAACATATTAATACTGTAACTGAAAAAAATGGTATTAAACTTTTAGTATTTGGTGGTAGCTACTGAGAATGGCAAAATACAATTTAGAGGTAGCAAGAACCTTTTTCTGTGTTTTAAAGGATTCCATTTGATTGAGCGTCACTGATGAAAAATGTTTTCTGCGCCTGACAAATTTTTTACATGGTCAGGAATAGCAGCCGCTCTTCATCTTAGCAAATTACTTTGTTTTTTTATAAAATCATTGGTTCATTATTTATTTCGAAGTGAATAGGCCCCTGATTTACTCTTCCATTACCTTAAAGCCAGGTCATCAAATCAGTGGCCCTTTCACTATAACTGTAGAGCAGTGGATGTGATGTCAAACTAACTTTTATTACAAGTGTCATTACAGGAACTATAGCCTTAATCGGGGTATAAAAAAATGTTATGTCAGAATATTAACACACAGTAGCCTTAAACCTTCAATGGATGTTTAAAAACAAAAAGTGGCCCATTCACTTTCTAAAACTAACAGATAAAAGCGCACGCTTTCATACGATTGGGTTTGTGATGCGTGAGCTTTTATGATCGGTGAATTTCCAGGGCTTGTTATGCAGTCTATAGAGTTAGCAGTTGTTTGTGGTTAATAAGAGGTAGCCAAGGGTCGTCCCAGCAGTCCCTTTTCTACCAGGGAAAACCAAACTGTAAAAAAAAAAAGAAAGGATATACGGTTCTAGTAGCCACTTTACTGTTTGTAGTTTCACATCTTGCCTTCCCACAAGCCACTCTACAGAAAGTAAAGTATTGAAGCGTGAAAGGTGATAAGCGTGCTATCGCAGGATGTGATCAGGGGGATCAAGGAAAGCCTGAGATCACTCCCACTCCCCCTGAGATTTTGGTGACTGGGTGTCATTTTACTACCCTTGGTTGCCACCAAATGACTGTGTTCCTCTTAAAGGCAAGCTGTGAATCCTGTCTGAATGTGTCCATCCAATAAGAATCGGATTAGCACAATAGCAAACAGAAGTATGTGAGTGCCATCCAAGCTCAAAGGCTTCGTACCTCAAGCTTGATACAAACATGTATACAATGAGAAGATTCATTTTCCTGTTACATTACAGAGACACAATCAACACTTCCAAGTTTGAAGGGCTGTTGGCCAATGATGACAGTGTTATAGAAACTTGAAGTGAGGTATTCATTTGAGGTTTCTCACGCTTGTTTTATTATGATCATGCAAAGTTTTGCTATCTTTAGCTTGGCTAAATAACTTTCTCCCCTCCAGGTGGGCAATTTACTGTGGAGGGTGGCCAGGCAGCTTTGGATCTGGCTTCTATGTGTTTACCTACAAGGCACCCTAGCTTGTTCCTTCAGCACATCTAAGCAAGTGCTCAAACTGCCTAGCCAGATGGTGCTAAAGATAGGGTCATGTCGCTTGCTTAACCTCTTTAGAGGGTGCACAGAATGACCCAGACACAATCTTAATGGTTTGATCCTTTGTAGGCTTTTATTAGGTAAACAAATGGTGCTGTGCCCGAGTGTGGCAGATGATGACCATGCTATGCTTCACTGTTTACTCTCTCTCTCAACTTTAGTGATATTACAGAATACACGTGGGTTGGTCTGTTTTCTCATGGTCTGCTAACCTATCATTTCTCTCTGCTTTACTCGTAGCTGTATACAGTGGCCGCCTTGTTGGCACCTGGTCTCATAGCTCGCTTGACTACCTGACATGATCAAGTGCCATTGCTCTATTTATCCCCTCCTGTCTGTGCATCCATCATTGGCATTCAGTTAACGTGGTAAGTGAAAAGGTCACCTTTGTGTTGTCTTTCCTCGCTCCATACCCATGTCCTCCTCCATTTCTTGTTAAGTAACCTAAATTGTATTCTTTTGGCAGAACAACAGAGATGCCCTCTCATATGCTCCTTGATGTCTTCTATGCTTAAGAGTTCTGCTTATAATGCTCCGGAGTGGACCAACGACATCCATGTAAATGTCTGAATTCTTGGGTATTTTTTCTCTCCCGCGTGTGCAACTCTGCATATGTAGTGTGGTTGACAAAATATTGCCCATTTATGTTGTTGCTCCCTTGCAGCCTTCATTATCAACCATATAATATGGCTCTCTGTATAATGCCCATTTCTAAATGCTTCTCCCAGCAGCTGGGACAACTCCTCATAGCATCTACCTTGGCTGATTATGATGCTTATTGTCATTGTTTCAACCTCTGCTACACCTGGGTGCACTCGTCACACCATTTAGAAGGGTTGCTTATGGTATACAACCTTTACAACGCAACTTTTACCACGACCTACCATTACCACACATTTTTTACAACGCAGGATCCATGACAACGCATACCATTACCACGCATGTATTTACAACGCAGGTACTTTTACAACGCATACCATTACAACGTAAGTATTGGTAAGTATATTATTTTATTAAAAAAATTATTTGGTTTTTTTTGTAAAGGGGTATTTTTTGGGTTCAGGGTCAGTTTTGGGTTTTTGGGTAAAGGGGTATTTTTAGGGTTTAGGGTCAGTTTTCAGTTTTTGGGTAAAGGGGTATTTTTAGGGTTTAGGGTCAGTTTTCAGTTTTTGGGTAAAGGGGTATTTTTAGGGTTTAGGGTCAGTTTTCAGTTTTTGGGTAAAGGGGTATTTTTAGGGTTCAGGGTCAGTTTTCAGTTTTTGGGTAAAGGGGTATTTTTAGGGTTCAGGGTCAGTTTTCAGTTTTTGGGTAAAGGGGTATTTTTAGGGTTCAGGGTCAGTTTTCAGTTTTTGGGTAAAGGGGTATTTTTAGGGTTTAGGGTCAGTTTTCAGTTTTTGGGTAAAGGGGTATTTTTAGGGTTCAGGGTCAGTTTTCAGTTTTTGGGTAAAGGGTTATTTTTAGGGTTCAGGGTCAGTTTTTGGGTAAATGGGTATTTTTAGGGTTCAGGGTCAGTTTTGGGTTTTTGGGTAAAGGGGTATTTTTAGGGTTCAGGGTCAGTTTTGGGTTTTTGGGTAAAAGGGTATTTTTAGGGTTCAGGGTCAGTCTTGGGTTTTTGGGTAAAGGGGTATTTTTAGGGTTCAGGGTCAGTTTTGAGTTTTTGGGTAAAAGGGGTATTTTTTGGGTTCAAGGTCAGTTTTGGGTTTAAATTTAAATTACATTAAAATAAATTAATTAAATTAATTAAAATAAATTATTTTAAATTAAATTAATTAAATTAAATTAAATTAAATTAATTAAATTAAAATAAATTACATTACATTAATTTTAAATAAATTAAATATTAAAAAATATTATATACTTACCAATACTTACGTTGTAATTGTATGCGTTGTAAAGGTATATGCGTTGTAAATACATGCGTGGTAATGGTATGCGTTGTCATGGATCATGCGTTGTAAAAAATGCGTGGTAATGGTAGGCGTGGTAAAAGTATGCGTTGTAACGTCATACATCCGTTGCTTATCATATGGCCTGTCCTATGGGTTGCTCCTTTGCCATTCCAATGGGAAATCCTCAGAGCATATACTATGATTGGTAGCACAATGGCTGCTTAATTGCCGCTGCTGAGTAGAACCAGCTGAGCACATATGGCTGATTGTATAATCTCCCTTTCCTATAGGCTGATCCCTTACCACAGCGGACTGTACAAAGCCCATACCTGTTGGTAACCCCCTGACACCCCTAGGTAGATTTCTCTGGCATGTATGGCAGGCCAAATAGTGTCTGTCTCTCCGTGGGGGACCCACCAGATCATTTACTGTAGCTGGTTGTATAATGTCTGCATATATATAAGTGGGCCCTTGCCACTCCTGGGTGGATTAACACCTTCAATGCTAAGGCAATTCCCGCTGGGTGCTGAGGAGGCTGGATTCCCATTGTTCATGACCAGGTCAGCTCGTCATAAGCACAGCTCCAGTAAACTGCATGACGAGCTGGCCTTGTCATTAGCATGGAAGTGGTTAATAAGAGCCTATTCAACCCCATGTTGAAAAATGTCCAAGGGTTGCTTCAGTGACACTCATGTGGACTGTTGAGCCAATACTACATTTGATACATGATTTAACATCCCTACCGTACCCCCGTCACTTCTGGATACTTCCAATGCCCAAAATGAATGTGAACGTCTGTCATAACCCCATGCATAGGAATAGCTACACGGTGGTAGCGATACTTTGAACAGACTGCCATAAATGGGTGACTAAAAAGCTTATCACACAGGCAACACTTGCAGAATTTCTAACCATACATACACTATCTAATGCTTACACCCTATCTGTTTTTTGGCTTCTAATCAAAGCATAGGCACAGCAACCAAACGCAGTAAGAGCACAACTGTGGACCTCAAGCATGACATTTAAACATTACCCCATAGCTCTTGTTATATATGCAGGCTTCATTCCATAGGAATATTGTGATACCTGAGGGGTAAGGCATCTTAACCAGTATTGGGGTATATATGTTCAAAAACCTATCACACCAACATAAACTAATCAACATTAAAGTTTGATATGATATATCATTTCACAACAAAATAAACATAGAGGTCCGGTGGAAATTGTTTTTCATTTAATCTTTAAGGCTTTCCCCAAGTCCAGCCAACACGTGTTTCGTCGATTGGGCAGGAACCCACGACTTCATCAGGGCTGGGAAAAGATACAATACAGAATATTGGAGTTGCGTGATAACTTATCTCTTCTTTATCAAGCATACATCTAGTCCTAATATTTACATAACGGCAAGTGAGAGATAACATTTTACATGTGTATCCCTGAACATTAGATTTATACATTCAAAAGCGAATAACCAAGGAGGCGGGAGATTAGTAGTATACTCCCATAGGAAAAAAAGGGTGAAATCTCTCAGTTGAAGAGAAGATAGAATGCCCCACAGTTCATGATGTAGGTCAATTTATGGTAGCTTAACGCAAAATTATGGTGATCTTGTGCTCACCCCATAGACATTATCCCGTAATATGCATCATTCAGTGATTATCCGTGCCAAGTATATAAAAAAATATATATATAAAAAAATAATAAAATAAAAAATAAAATAAAAAAATCGAGATTGGTATTTGTGAAAAAGTGATAGACCATTAATTATTATAGTGCTGAGTACGTATACTCAGGCTTACCTGATATTCAATGCTTATTAACTTTTATGCCTGTAATAACCAAGTTATGATATGTATTATATTTTCGAGAGGACTGATCAGTTAGCATATCAATTATTGAAGAACACACTAACATTATTAGATGCCATGTACCATGTAGCCACGTACCTTCTGGCTGGTTGTAATTCCGACCCGGCCTATTATGGCATGGGTGAAGAAATCATTATCTGGTCTCGGTCTCAATGTCACTGGCGTTTCTAGAAATTTACATAGGAGGATATATTTTGTAATAAACTATCATTATGGTGAGCACGTCTTAAATTCCAGTATTTTCAACTATTGTGGTAACGAGCTTACCTCCAATTGGGTAAATATTTGGGTCCCCGTAGCGATATGAAGTAATTATCCCAATCCAGCAATCCGGAATAGTAATGGGATCGTTCCTCCAGTGATATTATTGAAGGAAAATTTCCCCGCTACCGAGTACAACAAAAAAGAACTATATTAGTTCAGTGGATAATAACATCTCAACGTGTTTGAAAATTATCTAAAGTGCCAGAGGACTTAATGTCTAGGCATCTTACCTCCAATATTTTCGGAGTTCCACGGCAGCGTATTATGCACCAAGTAAGGCGCGTACTTCCGTATTTTGAAAGTCAGCGTCCATTGAACCGGAAGTAATACTTATACTTCCGGCTCCTCGCCCATATTCGTTGGTCACTATGTAAAACGTTCAGCGATATGTCAGCCATGTTATACAGGTGTCCCTCGTATGAGCGAATCATTGTGTTCCTAGATAATATGTGCTCTAGTTGTAAATTCAAACCGAGTGCAAACCAAAGCGGATACGTGCCGATCCTGAAAATAACCGGATTAAATATAGTGCGTGTGAGAAGAATAATCAGGTGCTCGTCACCATGTGATATAAAAATTAAAACTGTGAGGCCAAGGACATGTAGACAATATCAAAACTGTACATTGTTGATCTAAATCGAAAACAATTCTTAAATTTACAAGATTGTCTACATATCCAATAGAGAAATTATGTATTTTGAGCACTCCTAGTACATATTGGAATAGTGCCTAAGAGTTCATTACATAGTAATTGAGGGTACAAAAACATGTATAGCAGTTGTTTAGAAATATATGGTACAGTTACATAAGTACATTACTCATACTGTCGCGATTCACTGAACTATGTATTCCGATTATATGTATCAGTTACCCAAATAGTAGTGCAGTTCCTGGTCTGAGTTCATCCCGTGCTCTACTGCACGCATAATGAGTATCCATGATGCCTCCCTACGTCTTAAGGCCAATTCTCTATTCCCCCCTCTTGGATCATTTTTTACCTGGTCTATAGCGCAGAAGCTGATAGTTTTATTCTTGCCTTGAGAGGGACATTGATTGATGTGTGTGGCAGTATTATATCTCGTATCATGATGTTTGATGGCTCTTACATGTTCAAAGATTCTATCCTTGAGAGCCCTTTTTGTACTGCCTATATAGAAGCTGCCACATTTGCAATTGATCATGTAAACTACAAAGCAACTATTGCAGTTGAGTAGTTGTTTGATCGTGAATTCTCTTCCCATATAATTATGGAATATTTTGGTTTTGTTCAGGGCCATGGGACAAAGTTTGCAGGTTCCGCATTTGTGGAAACCAATACTTTTTTGTGTTAGCCAGTCTGGAGCTGTTTTAGTTTTTGTAGGGTAGGTTGGACTTATCCAGGATTTTATAGTCCTCCCCTTTCTATATGTGATTAGGGGATTCGTTGTGATATATTGGTTTAAGGATTTATCATTCTTTAGAATCCACCAATGTTTTCTCATACTGTTCCTCAATATGATTGCTGCATCATCATAGTTGGTAATGAGTCTGATTTTAGTTGTTGAGTTAACCTCTCTCTGCTTATCGCGTAGCGTTGACTCTCTAGAGGTTTTATCAATCCTCTGTTCCGCCTTTGTGATCATGTCCATGTTGTACCCTCTCGCTCGAAATCTATTTTTCATGTTGTTCTTACATCTAGAAAAGTCATCATCTTTACTGCAATTTCTCCTTGCTCGAGTAAATTCTCCAAAGGGGATGGATTGGATCTGGTGCCTGGGATGTGAGCTCCCGGCATGTAGAAGGGCATTACACGATGTTGGTTTCCTGTAAAGTCTACTTTGTATTTTGTTATCTTCAATGAATAGAGATAAATCTAAGAATTCTAGTTGGGTAGTGCTTATGGAGTGAGTTAAGTGTATACCCATCAAATTTGAATTTAAGAATTCACAGAAATGTAAAAGGCTATCCATATCTCCAGACCAGATTAAAAGACAGTCGTCTATATAGCGACCCCAGTAAATGATGTGTTCATTCCACTTCGCGCCATGCGGCCCCCAGATCCACTCCTCCTTAAACCTGCCCATAAACAGGTTCGCATAGGAAGGAGAGAATCTGGAGCCCATGGCTACTCCCTGTTTTTGACGATACCATGTAGTTTCAAAAAGAAAAACATTGTTTAGTAGTATTAGGTTCATCATGTCCATAAGCATCTCAGTGTGTGCCCACTGAGACGCTGGCCTTTTTTCAAGAAATTTCCTGGCTGCCAGGAGACCCAGGTCTGTTCTGATGTTAGTGTATAGTGAAGTAACATCTAAGCTTGCCATGATCATGCCATCTTCCCAAGTTACATCCGACAGAATACTTAGTATGTGCTTCGTATCTCTGATATATGCTGGTAAGTTGCATACAAGTGGCTGTAAAAAGTTGTCTACATATTGCGACAATCTCTCAGTGGGACCCCCAATTCTGGAAATGATCGGTCTCCCTGGTGGATATAGGGCGTTTTTATGTATTTTGGGTAAAGAATATATGCAGGGGAACCTTGGTTTATCCACTTTTAGGTATGTCAGTTCTTCCCTGCTAATGAGACCCTCCTGCCACCATTTTTCTAGATGGGTATTGATGTCGACTTTTAATTGTCCCATTGGATTTGATGATAGTTTCTCATAATAGGTTGTATCTCTCAGTTGTGTGAGTATCTCGGTATTATAGTTAGTCGTGCTCATTACCACGATGTTGCCACCTTTGTCCGCCTCCTTGATGGTAACATCGGGTAGTTTGCACAGTTCCACTAATGCTTGGCGTTCATGTTTATTTAGGTTGTCTGAAAACTTTCTATGTCTTCTATTGTGTTTTAAGTGGTTATATAAATCTTCAGTGACTAACTTGTGAAACATGTCAACACTATTACCACTAGGTAAAGTCGGAGTCCATTGTGATTTATTATGTAGGCCACTCGAAATGGTGTTATCCGGTTCTATCTCATGGTCAAATAACAATTCATCTATTGACATATGGTCTCTGTCATCATCCACTATGGATAACAATATTTCATAGTCTCTTATATCTTGAATGGTAGGTATCACACGAGTCACATTAGGGGGTTCTGTTTCTATGCTTTTATTCACAGTTTCAATACAATCAAAATGTTTCTTCAATTTTAATTTTCTTGTGAATTTGAATAGGTCAATTATAGATTTGTGAATATCCCCCTGTTCCTTTGGGCAGAAACCCATACCACGTTCAAGTACAGAAATCATATCGGGTGATAGTATTTTGTCACTGAGATTCACCACTTGTACACCATTACATTCATTCCCCATATCTATTATTTCCTCCAAGATCTCAATCTCATCCCCTGTCTTCCTGCATTTGGATCCTCCCCTTTTTCCCCTCCTTGTCCTTGTGTTGTATTTGCCTTTTGTCTTGATTGGTCTCTGTCTCCCCGTTTTTTCCTTTTCACCTCCCTTAAAAAAGCACTACATTGTGCAGTGTCATCAGATGAGATACCTTCATTTTCACTTGGAAGGGTCTCCAAGGATGTCGAACCTGAACTGGCTGGGGTCTGATTCTGGGCTTGTCATTGTTCCCTTAGTGCCCTTGTCTACTAGATGATCATATTTTCGGGCGTAGGTAAAAACCCTACCTTGATTGTAATCAATCTCATCTCGCTTGATCTTGCGAGCTTTGCGTTGTTTAATATCTTTTTGATGTTTCTCTAGTACCCCTTTCAGAATTTCATAGTTTTTTTCAGTGGCTTCGGGGAGGTTCAGTTCCTTAATTTCCAGTTCCAATAGCGCAATTTCCCCTTGTAATTTCTTAACCTTACGAGACGTATTGGGGTATCTTTCATAGATTCACATGCCTGAATCATTCCCCGTCGCCGAAGTGGGAATCCCACGGTAAAATACAAAAGCAGTGCCCTAAGCAAATAACAGTAGTAGGCTAAAAGAAAGCCCAAGGGCCTAAATCTTAGTAGCCTATATACATCATTATATGAAAAGAACCAAAAATTAGTTCCAACCAATCCGCTACCAGCACCCTCTAGAACCTTCACAGCAGAGGCAGTTCTCCTCAGATTTTCACTGCACGTCATGTGGGAGGGAGTCTCCCTGAGTGTCTACTCAGTTCTTCACTTCATTTCTTCAGGATGTCTGATAAAAAGGCAATTTTTAGACCCTGCAGGACTTGTGAGAAGAAGAGGGTCCATGTGGATGACCAGCACAAGGACTACATTTACTGCCTTCATCCGAAGCATGTTGCTAAGGATTGTAGGATGTGCTGTACTTTCCCTACTATAACTCTAAGGGATAGGGAGGCAAGACTACTCTTATGGCTCAAATCTTTTTGGCTAAGGGGATGATAAGACCTCAATTTCAAGTAAGAGGGCTAGATCCCATGACTGCTCTTCCAGTGAGGGAAGAAAACATCATAAGGCTTCCCATGATGTTTCTGACCATTCACAGAAGTCACCTAAGCTTTCCACTGGGTCAACGCTGTCTTCGCCCTCTGAGGAATCCAAGAGACCTTCAACTTCTAAAACCGTGAGTAAACTTCAGGTTAAAACTCTCACACTAGTTCCATCGTAGACGGTTTACGTGACTTCTGCTGCCCCCTTGTCGATGGCTACTGTCTCGACAATGGCCATTTCTTCACCAATTTTATCTACTAAGATCTCTGTCATGTCTAAGAAACCTGTTCTTAAAGACTCGTCGACGAAGAGTTCATCATCCAAAACACCGTCGACGACCGTGTCGACGTCGAGCTCATCCACAAAGGTACCATCGGCGACGAAGGTACTTTTATCTTTAAAGTCTATCTCATCGACGTCTACTGCATTGACTGTCCTCAACGACTGTCCCGTCGATAATTACTTCAGTGATGTCCCCGTCGACGACAGTCCCATTGACGAAAAGCTAGTCGACGACAGTCCCGTTGACGAAGAGCCCGTCGACGACAGTCACGTCGACTAAGAGCACGTCGACGACAGTCCCGTCGAGGAAGAGCCATCGACAGTCCAGTCGATGAAGAGCCCGCCGACGAGCCCGCCGACGACCGTCCCGCCGACGACCGTCCCGCCAACGACCGTCCTGCCAACGACCGTCCTGCCAACGACCGTCCTGCCAACGACCGTCCTGCCAACGACCGTCCTGCCAACGACCGTCCTGCCAACGACCGTCCTGCCAACGACCGTCCCGTCGACGACAGTCCCGTCGACGACAGTCCCGTCGACGACAGTCCCGTCGACGACAGTCCCGTCGACGACAGTCCCGTCGACGACAGTCCCGTCGACGACAGTCCCGTCGACGACAGTCCCGTCGACGACAGTCCCATCGACGACAGTCCCATCGACAAAGAGCCCATCGACGACAGTCCCGTCGACAGAGCCCGTCGACGACAGTCCCATCGACGACAGTCCCATCGACAAAGAGCCCATCGACGACAGTCCCGTCGACAAAGAGCCCATCGACGACAGTCCCGTCGACAAAGAGCCCATCGACGACAGTCCCGTCGACAAAGAGCCCATCGACGACAGTCCCGTCGACAAAGAGCCCATCGACGACAGTCCCATCGACGACAGTCCCATCGACGACAGTCCCATCGACGACAGTCCCATCGACGACAGTCCCATCGACGACAGTCCCATCGACGACAGTCCCGTCGACGACAGTCCCGTCGACGACAGTCCCATCGACGACAGTCCCGTCGACGACAGTCCCGTCGACGACAGTCCCGTCGACGACAGTCCCGTCGACGACAGTCCCGTCGACGACAGTCCCATCGACGACAGTCCCGTCAACAAAGAGCCCATCAACGATGATTCAGTTGACGAGGAGCCCATTGACGATGATTCCATCCAAGAGGAGCCCCCCCTGCGAAGAGCCCGTCGATGAGGAGTCCGTTGACAAAGACTTCGCCTACGACAATTTTACCAGTCTCTCAGCCATCACACACTACGCTCATTTCATATACTTATTTTCAGTTGAAAACTTAGAGGCAGGATTACAGTAAACTATCTCCTCTCTTGCCATCTCACATCTTGGAAACTTACGTCGAAGATGAGGATTATGACGACGAAGATGACGAGGGACCATTTGGCATAGCTCACCACCCTTCTGAGCCTAACATCCAGTGCCAAGAAGATGATGATGAGGAATACCAGGAACACTATTATCAGGAAAATCTTACTACACCATATCATAGACTTCCCAGAAGGGAGTCGTGTCACAGAGAGATGCGTCATCTTCCTCCTACGCTCATTCAGGCTCTCCAAGCCATGCTGGCGGATTACCGTCAAGGGTTTCCCCCACAACAGGCTGTACCAGAAAATCCACCTCCGCCAGTGGAGGTGCCGGATTCGTTATGTCAGACCGAGGTTCCTGCTTCGCAGCCTCACCCTTTTGGTCCATCTGAACAAGTACACCATGACACATCATCGGAGGAAGAGGTTGAAGAGGGTGGGTTACCTTACAAGGTGCCTATCACAGATCCTTGGGACGATTAGGTCATACCAATGCCTTCTCCACCCATTCCTCAGCCTTAGGATTCTCCCCTTGAGGACATCCGGGGTTTTCATAACTTGATACAAGCGGCATCTAGATTTCAATTGCCAGTTACTGTAGAGCACACGGATTGCTTTTTACATGATTTCAAAGAAGGGTATAGAAAAATCACACAAGCGTTCCTATCATTGATTATATCTGGAACGAAGGAATTAAGATTATGAAAACGCCTGCTTCCATTCTGGCTGTACTCCCTCGCATTGAGAAAAAGGACTTTGCTCCTCCTGATACTCCATCTTGCTGGATTGGTCATCCCCGACCAGATTCAGTGATATTGCAAGCCGCCCAACAAAGATCCAAAAACCCGGCTACGCCCTTAACAACACCGCCTGATCAGGAAGGACGGAGGCTAGACCTTATAGGCAAAAAGTTTCCACTATAGCAGCAGCCTATATTAAAGCTGCGAATTCTCTGTCAATACTCGCCGTTATGACCGTCAGATGTGGTCAGATTTGGCGGAATTTATTGACCTCATCCCTGATGACTGTAAACCAGATGCAAGGAAGATCCTTTTGGAGGAGAACGAGCCGCATCTGAGATCAGATTGCGCTCTGGACATTGCAAACACCAACTTTCGTCAACTTGCCAGTGCTGCAGTACTTAGACGCCAGGGATGGCTTAAAGCCACAGCTTTTAGGCCAGAAGTACAGACAAATATCTTAGACCTGGCCTATGATGGAGAATCCTTATTTGGTGAGCACATTGATGCGGCCCTCCTTGCTATAAAACGGATACTGATACTGCTAAATCGCTGGGCGCTCTACAATACAGGTGTGGATCATTCAGAGGTGCAAGAGGACGTGGTTTTGCTTCAAGAGGAGGATATCAAAATCCACAAAATAGGCAGTATCAGACACAGTATAGACAGCCTTACCGCCAATCCTCTTCGGCTAGTTTCTCCCGTCAGGGTGGTCGAAGGCGATCGAACAATCAAGGTCGCGATACCAACAAGAAGCAATGATTTATGCAGGACGCCAGTAATCGTTCCCTCCCTCCCCGTGGACGTAAATTTTTCAGCTTTTGCCCACAGGTGGCAACAGATTACTTCGGACCGATGGGTTCTCGACTTAGTACACAACGGTCACACTCTGGAATTCATCAAACAGCCACCTACTACCCAGCCCAGGGGTCCCCCTCCCCTCGTCTTCACTTACTGATCAAAGAAGCCTTAAAAATGCTCTGCAAAAATGCAATAGAAAAGGTTCCATCGTCTCAAAGAGGAACTGGGTTCTATTCTTGTTTCTTCCTCATCAAGAAGTCAGGGGAGTGGCGCCCGATCCTGGATCTCTGCAGCCTCAACAAATTACTCAAAAAGCAATGTTTCCGGATGGTCACACTTTCCGAAGTTTGAAGCTGTCTAAACAAAGGGGATTTTATGGCTTCTCCGGATCTGGAAGATGCGGACTTTTACATCCCAAGCATCGCAAATATCTTCGATTCACAGTGGCTGGCGTCCACTATCAGTTCAAGGTGCTCCCATTCGGGCTGAAATTGGCACCAAGAATCTTCATGAAATGTCTGGCACCAGTAGCAGCAACATTGAGATCTCAAGGAATACAAGTGTTCCCTTATCCCGACAATTGGCTGCTCAAAGGTCCTTCGGACCAGGCAGCCGAAGATGCTATCACAACATGTCTACATCTCCCTACATCGAACGATATAAAACAACTTCACTGGCTCCCAGTCCGACGACGTGTTGATTTTAAAAATCTATCCCAGTCCAACGACGTGTTGATTTTAAAAACCGCTGCCTGGTGCATAAAGCTTTGTTTGGTGGTGGGGCCGAGGATGTGCAATCCCTGTTTTCCCATTACGTACCATCACAATCTTTAAGGTCGGCCACCCTTGGCCTGGTACAATTCCCTAAGATAAAGAGAGTAAAGTGTGACGAAATATGCTTCTCTTTCTTGGCATCCAAACTTTGGAACTCATTGCCTACACACCTGAGACTTTTACCAAATAGATCTGTCTTCAGGAAGGAAATTAAAACATGGCTCTTTTCCCAACCTTGAACATGCCGGCCATTATGTTTAATCACATTACTCGGTGCCAAGACGCCTCGGCAGTAGTGCGCTCTATAAATACCTTCAGTCAGTCTTTTCGACTCTAGGCCTCACTCTCAACTAGAACAAGTCACAGCTGCATCCTCTCCAAATATTCCTTTTCTGGGGCAATGCTGGACACGATACAGTGCAAAGCATTCTTGTCAAAGGACCGCCAGTTACGTCTTCAAAAATTGGCAATTTCAATCTCAAAAAGGTCAGTTCTGTCCGGATGTTTGCTTCTCTTCTGGGCATGCGTTCATCTGCAATAAACCTCATACCCTTGGCACGGCTCAGAATGAGACCTCTTCAGGAGGAATTACACCTCCAATGGCAACAGGCCGTAGGATCATTCAACGACTCCATCAGGGTCACGTCACGCATGATCGATTTTCTGCTTTGGTGGTCTCAGACAGCGAACATGGCTCCAGGCCTCACTTTCCTACCAACTACTCCAGAATTTGTTTTAACAACCGACGCTTCCATGGAGGGATTGGGAGGCCATCTGCAAGATTTACAGATTCAAGGAAAATGGTCTCAAGAATACAGTCAACAGCATATCAACAGATTGGAGCTTCGTGCCATCTTTCTTTCTCTGCAGGCATTCCTCCCGAGGATTGCAGATTCCTCATAGCTGGTCCGTACCGGCAAAACGACCAGCATGTATTATATCAAAAAACCCGGAGAAACAAAATCGCCGTCTCTTTCGCAGGAGGCTTAGGAATTGTGGGAATGGGTCACATTCCACAAGATAACCGTAAGGGCAGAACACGTCAAGGGGCTCCACAATTCTCTGGCAGACACGCTGAGCAGGTCTCTATTGGGCTGTCACAAACGGGAACTGGAGCAGAAGCAGGTGAACAGAATCTTTCAAATTTGGGGAAAACCAGCACTGGATATAATTGCAAAGAAGGAAAACAGGAAATGCCAATATTATGCCAGCAGGTTACGTCAACAGGGATCAAGGGGGAATGCCCTGTCCATGAGATGGTCGGGGATTTGTGCATACGCTTTTCCCCCAATACCTTTGATTCCGAAAGTGCTCGGCAAAATGAAGATAGAGGGCTGTCGTCCCATTCTGATTGCACCCCGTTGGCCAAGGCAATATTGGTTCCAGGAGCTGCTTCTACTAGCTCAGGACAAACCTATCCGCCTGATTCCGACACTCACAATGTTGTCAAGAGAGAGGGGTCAAGTACTTCATCCGGATCCACATTCGCTGCGCTTGCACGCATGGCTCCTGATTTCTTAGAATTCAAAGATCTTAACATCTCTCAGGACTGTCGTGAGATTTTAGCTAAGTCTCGTGCTCAGAGTACAGTCAAGACTTATCGTTTAATGTGGAATTGATTCTGTTAATGGTGCGAGGTGAATAACATTCACCCTGTTCAAGCTCCTGTGGAACAAATTGTTCCTTACTTATTGTCCCTCGCCAAATCTGGACTTGCATTTTCATCGATTAAGGTTCATCTTGTTGCTCTCTCCAGATTCAGGAAAAGTTCCAAACTACCTTCTCTCTGTTCATCTTCACTTATCAATCAATTTATGAAGGGGCTTTTTTGAGCTTTCCCTCCAGTACGCACACCTCATCCAGAGTGGGAACTCAATAGTGTGTTGGCGCAATTAATGAGACGACCATTTGAACCTATCCACAAAGCTCATCTCAAGTTTCTCAAGTGGAAGGTTGCCATTCTGCTGGCCCTTACTTCTGCACGAAGGGTTAGTGAAATCCAAGCTTTCACTATCACAGAACCCTTTTTAAATTTCACTAAGGATTACGTAACTCTTCGAACAAATCCTAGATTCATCCCTAAAGTACTGTCTCAATTTCACTTGAATGAACCAGTAAAGTTAAAAGTTATCTTTCCGGATCCATCCATGCCAGCTGAGAGCATTACACTCTCTTGACGTTAAGTGTTGTTGTTTAAAATTCTACTTACAGAAGACGAAGGATATCAGGCGATCCAACCAATTGTTCGTGGCCTATGGTCAAGCCACACTTGGGACTGCAGTAACAAAGGCAACAATAGCCAGATGGTTGGCTTCTACTATTTATTTCTGACATGACCAGTCCAACAAACCTTTGCCGAGAAAGGTTAAATCGCATTCTACCAGGACTGTAGCTGCTACTACAGCATTGTTTGCTGGAGTGACTTTTTTTAGAATATCTGTCGTGCTGCGACATGGAAAAATGTCCACACGTTCACGAAGCACTACTGTCTGCAATCTGCACAAAAGGATAAAAAGCTGTAGGACAAGCGATTCTTCAACATTAAGTTCAGATTCAGGTATTTTCACTCTTATATGCTGCAATGTTTCATATGACATATTTTATATGTTTCTTCCGCTAAATATATGCATATTTCTTTGTGTTAGTAATCTTGCCTTATTTAAGTAATGTTACTTGATATGCATTCTATTTCTTAAAGGCTTATTTAAGTTTCTAATGTTCCGGCCTCTATGGATGCGTTTTGGAAGTTTATGAACCTTGTCTCCCACCATCCACAAACACTGTTTTTAGCTTTCTGCTTGCTATTCTGATTCAGGCATGTGAATCTATGAAAGGTACCCCAATACTGGATAAGAAAAAAGTTACTTACCTGTAACTACAGTTATCCAGTATTGGTATCTTTCATACATTCACATGCATCGACCCTCCTCCCCGGCGAGACAGTTCTTTATGATTTGGGATTCCTACTTCCCACTTGTGCTAAGAACATCTGAGGAGAACTGCCTCTGCTGGGAAGGTTCTAGAGGGTGCTGGTAGCTTATTGATTGGAACTAATTTTTGGTTCTTTTCATATAATGATGTAGATAGGCTATTAAGATTTAGGCCTGTGGGCTTTCGTTTAGCCTACTACTGTTATTTACTTAGGGCACTGCTTTTGTATTTTACCGTGGGACTCCCGCTTCGGTGACGGGGAATGATTCAAGCATGTGAATCGATGAAAGATACCAAAACTGGATAACTGTAGTTACAGGTAATTGTTTTCTTTGAGATATAAAGCACTACCTAAATGCACATAGAATACAGTGCAAGTGCCAGCTGCTGACTATGCTGCTTCCCTTAGCTGCTGGTTTGTGTGTTCATTACAAGCTTTCATTGCTCTTGACGCAATTTCAATTTTCTTACATATATAAAATAGTTGGTAGGCAATGCAATGTCTGGTAATTAACATTTTGAAATGAGCACAAAATACTGTACTTGCACGTTATTTGGTTCACTGCTTATGGTGGGTTGATGCCCGCCTTTTGTCAATGGAAGACTTTGGAATTGAACATTGCTTCTTATGATTGACACTTGAAGTCATCCTTATCTAAAGATGATGCTCACTGCAAAACAGGGTTTAGGTATTCCTTGTAATCTGCAATTCCTTCTGTTGATTGAGGACTGACTAATCAGAACTGCTCTGCTAATTTGTTTACAGTGTTAGAAGCGGACAGAGCTTCTGATTCTCCCTCTAAAGAGCTACGAATAACTCCTACAGATAAGAGTGTGATGGCATGAATGTGGGGCAGGTTCATACGTCACCATGGCATTGCTGAACTCTCTCACCAACATTCTATTCCTAAACACATCTTGACTGCCCAAGTTGATGATTACAGTCTAAAGAAGGAGCTTCATGTAATACCCAATTGATCTGCCATATCCTTTGAGGATGAGCATGAGGTGCACCGGTAACCCTGCATATGGACAAATTCAGGTTGGTACTTCAATAAAGATATTTAACTTTTGGGAGAAACCGTATTGTCTTTAGATATCTTTTGGGTGCTAGTTTTTACTCCAAAATTTTGAAATTCATAACTAGGTTTGTAACGAATACATTTTTGTCAATTTAGTGTCAAATAATATATTAAAATTTACTATTTTTTCTAAATAGGTGTG
This sequence comes from Lissotriton helveticus, assembly GCF_964261635.1. Lineage (NCBI taxonomy): Eukaryota > Metazoa > Chordata > Amphibia > Caudata > Salamandridae > Lissotriton > Lissotriton helveticus. The sequence continues at coordinate 57,130,836 of NC_136073.1, forward strand.
GTATTTTTCATGCTTTGTCATTTTACTTTATTATTGTTTGTGTGATGCATAAATGCTTTACACCTTGCCTCTAAATGCAGCCTGACTGCTTTTTGTGCCAAGCTACCCAGGGTTAAGCCAATGTTAATTTAGTGATTTCTGTGGTTCACCCTGTCAGGGATTGTGGCTGTTGTTTGACCAGGGCTCACACCCCAGTCAACCAATAACCCAATTGCTCACAGGTTGTATATAAAGAGAAATTTGCCTAGTGGCCTGGAAGTGGTAAATTATTGTGTGCACTTCCCTTTTCTGTGGGAAGGACCGGTTTATGGAAAGACTTAAATTCTTCACTGCAGAAATACTTGCTTATCTTATGTTTTTGCTCTTGTTGGTGATCAGGTTTTTTTCAAGACTGACTGCAGGTAAAAGACAGAAGATAGTTGTCTAAGCATAACCATAAATTACATTATACTACGGTTTATTGGGGGCATTTACAGTACTTTTTTTTAACACATTTCTAAAAGAATCACACTTTTTTTTATATATGCGGTCTATATAATGCTGATGCTTCCCCCCACTTTCATAGATTGACACATGGATGCGGTCAGTACAGATGGACCAATCGTCAAAATTGGGGCTTCTGCTGGAGAACAAGAGCCTCTGAATTACAGCTGGAAAAAACTGTCCATCATAGAACAGTTATAAGGCAGATGCAGAGAACTCTAATGAAGATGACTTAATACACGTGATACAGCTACTTCATGCTCTGACAACTCAAGACCAGACTTAGCTGCACAAACGTTTTGGTCCTGGTTCTTTGAATGGAGGAGCTTCCGTTTGACCTTCAACCAAAAAAAAACCTCCTTAAACTGGCCCCTGAAATTAGAGGCACAGCCGTGTAGTGAAGACCTTGCCCCAAACCCCTCTGGATGTATTGGACTTGGTAAGCCTCAGTGAGTTGAATGATCACATTTAACAGATGTAATGTTCACTGTGTTATGAGTATAGAGCTCAGAAAGGCTGGCACAGCTGTCTGTAGTCATGACGGGGTAAGTTGAGTAGCATAAGAGTGGCAACAATAAGGAATTAGTATATTATGGTTAAGGGTTAACGTGGTGAAGCACAGCTTTTTTCAGTTGGATAAATTTGGGTAGCGATCTTTGGAGGTATAACCTTTACAGTTAGAAAAGACTAGCATTTTCAAGGGGAATGGCCCAGCAGTTGAAGACGGGTTTGGAAGGGAGATGGTTGAAAGCTATCTGGTAGCAATGAAAAATAGGAGCTTATTGTGGTCATGGAAATACCTCAAGGGGAATAACACTGAACGTTAATCACCCAGGCAAAACACACCTCTCTCAATACTTCATACCTGACAACCAATGCGTAGGGCTAAGTCTTTTTCCAAAGGTTTGACTCCAAAGTCGTCTTTATGTAAAGCATGGATCAGCTACATAATAAGTTCAAAGGAATGCATTAACTGTAAATTCCATCTGCCCTTTGCCTCATTAATACCAGTTGTCTTGATTTCCTAGCTCCACTGAACTGAGCAGGTTAAAACCAGTGCTTAATTTGAGCCAGTGCTGGGCATTGGTACTTAATTGTCAACACCAGCACTTATGAAAGTCTGCCACATGGTGGTACTATTGATTTAATTTTGAGACTATCACAAAAGCTTTTTTATAATACAATGTAAATTAGAAATGACTCATACTTGCAGCATATTCATGCTTTTAGCTCTGGAATAGCCAGAATTGTGACACTTGTACGTGTATGACGGTTAGTAGTTGTGTTACTGTAACTGCAGCGCTAACAATGGGCAATGCAAGTTGAAGAGGCATCCTGATGAGGGCCCGGTCACTTATTTTTGTTTTAATTTTGCAAAATTATGCACTGGTTAAAACTGCATTTCTAAGAAGTTTGTGGTTTCACCAGCTTTCTCATGTATTAATTGAACCAGTGGGACAGTAGGATGAGAACCCTGGAGTCCCACCTTACCTTCACTGCCATTGCTCAGGAGTAAGCCTGGGTGGAAAATGTCATTCCTATAATCCAATTGGCAGAATTTAGGCAGTTTCAGCCAAATTCAGCTAATTACTGCATAGCGGGTTTTTTTCTCCTGCAAGAGTCCAGAAATGTGAACTGGTTAGCGAGATTTGCCCTCCTCCTAATGAAATCTCCAGCATTTAAGACTTCTAACACCTGTGGTCACGGTAGGAAGGCTGTTTCTCGAGTAGATGTTTTACACCAGCAGCAGCAAAATCAACATGAGTGGCTGCACTCTCTTGCGCACCCCATGGTGCTGTTCGTTCTATTTTTTTTCCAGGGCAGAGCATGCTCCCCGAAGTAAATCGCAGACCAAGCAGCCAGACGTGCATATTTCCACTCGTTGATGGAACTCCCTGGAATCTTGAGTTTTTATGTAACTCCGTGGAATTCCGAAGTGACATTCTTTGAGTTCCGCCCTACCCAAGAGCCATGAAGCAGAACAGTTGTACAGCGCAAACCTAACTGGGAAGTACGGTTACTCCAGTATTGGAACTTTCATAGATTCCCATAGCTTGTATCATTCCCCGTCGTCGGAATTGGAATCTCCGTAAATAAAAAATAACATAGCAGAAGGTACAAAAGAGAAAGAAAAGGCCTAGGCCTCATCTCATTTTGTAGCATATCCACCTCTTTTTGTAAAAGAGACCAAAATAATGCAAGAACCAATCGGATTAGCCTCACCCCATAGAACCTTCCTGAGAGAGCACGTTGTGCAAGGGAGTCTCCACTGAGCTCTGCTCAGTTTTCTCTTCAACTTTTGTATTTTCAACTGCTACTCTTCAACTTTGTTCTTCAGTATGGCTTTATTCAAGGCCTGTGCCACCTGTTCAAAGAAGAGGCTTTATGTGGAGGACAAACATAAGGACTGTATTTAGTGTTTGTTCCCTGACCACAAGGCTATTGACGGCAAAATCTGTCGTACCTTCTCTTCAAAGACCTTGAGAGACCGCGTGGGACGTCTACTTACCTGGCTGCAAAAGTTAAAGTCACGGAAAGAACCAGTATCCAATGACCGTGATGATGCCTCCTCTGAGGCATCTTCAAGGAGATCACAAAAACGGGGTAGCTCTTCACTTTCAACTTCTATTGACCCCCCTTCAAATGCCTTACAAAAGACCTCTGATTGGTCTGACAGGCGTAGTCTCATTAAGTCTCCTCACCGAGGTGTAAAGGAGAGGGAAGGACTGATTTCTGAGGTGCAGCCGGTAAAGAAAATGAGTCATGGGTCTTCAGTTTCACCTCCACCCTCAGAGAAACTGAAGTTGTTCAAGAAACCAGCTTCCATCCCTCCTGAGGGTAAAGCAGTCAGGAAAATTCATCCATCGACTACAACGGCATCAGGTCCGTCGACGACAGCATCAAAAATTCAACAGACGTCGACCTTGACTCCGTCGACGGGCTCGTCGACAAGAACTTCATTAGCTCCATTGGCTTTGTCGACGACTCCTTTGTCGATGCTGCAGCCTGAGGTACCGGTTACTATGTTGTTGCCGCTTATGATGACTACCTCTACATTGACCAGAATGTCGACGATGATGGCGTTGAAGACGACTACGTCTACTTCCTCCAGTGTTGTGCTGACTACGGTTTTGACGACGGTCCCATCGACGACTGCCCTTTCGTCGTCGACGGTCCAATCTTCGTCAACGATGACTCCGTCGACGACCTCGTTGTCAATACAAAAAGTGGCAATCTCTATAAGAAGACACCAGATTACCCCAGACATGACATTTCCTCGGAGAGTGACACCACTGCCTCCGGTGCTTCTTTTAAATGAGGAGGAAATTTCAAACGAGGATGACGGTCCTTACGCCTATCCCAGTTACGGGTCAAATATCAGGACTCTGACTCTGAGGACTACTATATGGAACAACAACAATATATACCACAATCTCTGTCTCAAGCGCAGTCACAACAGGGTATGTTTCCATGCCGTCTTCACTCATTGCTGATCTCCAGTTCATGCTGATGGATTACAGGAAGAGATTTCCAAATCAAGCTTCCGGCCAAGACCCAGTTCAGGTGCCTCCACCTCCGGTTCAGTCTGCTGGTCCAGTTGCCCCTCCGTTTCCTGAAGCTCCGATTCCAAAACCGATGGAGCCTCAAAACCATGTGGTCACTGTTCAAGATGACTCATCTGACGATGAACAAGGCACAATCTCAGTCCCAGATCCAGATAGGGAATGGGATGATTATTCTATTCCAGATCCTGCTTCTCCAGATCCAGCTGATTCGCCTCCAGCAGATATTGGAGGTTTTCATAACATTGATCGAAAGAGCTTCAAACGTTTCAATTTTCCAGTGCCATCAGTACAATCGGAATGTTTTCTTTATGATTTCAAAGAACATGACAGGAAATCTCTTCGTTCCATCCCAATTGTGAGCCATGTCTGGGATGAGGGAATAAAGGTGATGAAATCTCCGGCAACTGTCATGCCTGTTCTTCCTTGGCTGGAGAAGAAATACAAAGCTCCAGAAGATAGCCCCGCTTCTCTGGTCAGCCAGCCTAAACCTGACTGTTATTTCTCAAGCGGCTCCAAAGAAAATCAAAGAACCTGTTGGCGCCCCTCACCACACCACCGGACAGGGAGGGTAGATGACTAGATAACGTGGGGGAAGAGGTTTTCTTCTAGGTCCAGCCTTCTGGTCAGAGCGGCTAAGGCCGTGGCGATTTTGGGACGAATAGATCACCAGATGTGGTTTTTCCTAGCCCCATATTTGGACCATCTACCTAAAGATTCAAAAGCTGACGCCAAGAAAATCCTGGAGGAGGGAGAGTGTTCCTCCTCCAAAATTGATTGCGCAATGGGCATTGCTACAACAGCATTCCACTCTCTAGCAGGAGCAGCAGTTCTTAGACGACAAGGCTGGCTTCGGGCCACCTGGTTTCGCCCAGAAGTACAAAATAAAATCCTAGATCTGCCGTTTGATGGAGAGATGCTTTTTGGTAAGCATATTGACGATGCCCTGCAGGATATAAAAAAGGACACGGAAACTGCGAAGTCCCTGGGGACTTTGCAATACCACAAAGTTCCTTTCCATGGAGTGAGAGGAAGAGGTTTTTCATCATATTGGGGTGGATATCAGCAGCAGCGCTATTCTTCCTATTCACTGCCATATCAATCTTACAGAACCCAGTACTCTCAGCGGCAAGGTCAATGGTCTTCTTTCTCTCGCCAATCCTCTAGAGGACGATAAGGGCATCAGGGGAAAGATTTCTCTAAGCGCCAATAGCAGCTTCCAGGCTCTGTCTACTGTTCCTTCGCCCCCTGTAACACCAGTGGGGGGCAGGATATCACAATGCTTCCACAACTGGCAACTCATAACATCAGATCGATGGGTCCTCAATATCATACGTTTTGGTCATACACTGGAGTTCCAACATCGTCCATCCTCCAGAACCCCTTGCGCCACTGAGTCAAAACATCTACATCTTCTACCTTTAGAAGCTTACCAACTACTTCTCAAAGGAGCGATAGAGCCAGTACCTCTGTCTCAGCGAGGCAAAGGATTCTATTCCCAGTTCTTCCTCGTTCGCAAGACCATAGACAAATGGCGCCCAATCTTAGACCAGAGGGAGTTCAACACCTATCTCATAAAGCTCTAGTTTTGGATGGTATCCCTACAGGACATTTTGCGGCTCCTCAATCCAGGAGATTACATGGCCACCCTGGATCTCGAGGACGCATACTTCCATGTTCCATCCACCCAGCCCACAGGAAGTTTTTACGCTTTACAGTAGCCAAGAGCTACTTCCAATTCAAAGTCCTTCCTTTCGCACTCCGATCCGCATCGCGAATATTCACAAAAGTCTTAGCCCTAGTCGCAGCGTTTCTCAGAAAACAAACCCTAGATGTGTTTCCTTATCTGGACGACTGGTTGATGAAAGCACTGTCTTCTAAGATAGCCTCAGAAGCAGTTGAAAGCTGTATTCAACGCTTCAGTCATCTGGGACTTCAACTCAAAGAGGAGAAGTCAGTTCTCTGTCCTTCCAGGTTGGCTAACTTTCTGGAGGCTGTTCTGGACACACCTTGTTGCAAAGCTTTCCAATCAGAGGAAAGACAGCAAAAACTGATAACCTACGCGGGTCGATTACAAGCAAGGCGGTCTCTATCTGTTCGCCTTTAAAAATCTCTTCTAGGATCGATCTTATCTTGCATTCCCTTAATTCTGCATTGCAGGCTACGAATGCATCCGCTTCAAGAACAGCTGGACTTGCAGTGGCGTCAAACAGAAGGATCTTTCGACGACAAAATCATCATCACTCCTCTAATGAAAGAAGCAGCCAGCTGGTGGATGGTCAGAGAGAACCTCTCTCAGGGTCTCACCTTCACAGTCACTCCAGCTCCCCTGATACTTACCACAGACACCTCTCTGGAAGGCTGGGGAGCGTTATTGCAGGACCTTCAAGTGAGTGGTCACTGGCGGCCCGAGCAACGCCTTCTCCACATCAACCTTCTGGAGCTCACGGTGATTTGTCTAGCTTTACAGGCTTTTCTTCCGAGAATCCAAAATTCCATCGTCCTGGTCTGTACAGACACCACGACTGCCATGCATTATGTGAACAAACAGGGTGGAACAAGGTCTCAGCTGCTCTCCAAGGAGGTCCAGGAGATTTGGGAGTGTGTTATTTATCACCAAATCTCTCTTTTGGCGGAACATCTTCCGGGTTCCCTCAACACGACAACAAATACGTTGAGTTGTTTAAAAGCTGTGTGTCACAAGTGGGAATTAGACCAGCACACTCTGGAGAGAGTTTTCAATCAGTGGGGTACTCCGTCCATAGACCAATACGCCACCCCAGAGAACAGGAAATGCCACTTCTACGCAAGCAGGGAACACCATTGGGGATCATTGGGGAATGCGCTTTCGATGGCCTGGTCAGGCGCCTTTGTTTACGCTTTTCTTCTGATTCCTCTAATCCCAAGATTGCTCATAAAGCTCAAGGCGGAACCCTGCAAGATGATTCTGGTGGCCCTGGCGTAGCCTCGCCAGTTTTGGCTTACAGAACTTCTCATGCTCTCCTAGGATCATCTAATTCACCTGCGTCCAATTCCCTTTCTATTGATGATGTCCCAGGGCCAAGTGGTACATCCGGATCCGAGCTCACTTCAGTGGACAGCGTGGCTCCTGAGCACCAAGAGTTTCAAAGCTTGAATATCCCTCAAGAATGTAGAGAGGTGCTAGCTCAGGCCCTTGCACCAAGTACGAATAAGACCTATAGTGCAAAATGGAAACGTTTCTGCTTGTGGTGCCACCAAGAGAACATTCATTCTTTCACCTCTGCTTCTCATCAGATCCTGCCTTACATTTTGACACTGGCCAATTCAGGGCTCGCCCATTCTTCTATCAAGGTGCACCTAGCTGCTATCTCTAGATTCAGACAGACAGCTTCTGGCCCTTCCCTCTGGTCTGCAGGAATTGTGAAACAATTTTTAAAAGGACTCTTTAGGGTTTTCCCTCCAGTTAGACCTCCGCCACCCATGTGGCAACTCAACTTGGTCCTTGCTCAACTCATGAGACCTTCTTTTGAGCCTATTCATAGGGTGGCTCTTAAGTTTCTCTCATGGAAAGTGGCCCTCCCTCTTGCTTTAACATCAGCCAGGAGGGTTGGTGAACTTCAAGCTCTCACTAATAAGGATCCATTCTTACAATTTAAGGAGGACAAATCCAAAATTCATTTCGAAGGTCCCTTCGGATTTTCATTTGAATGAGCCGGTCATTCTGAAATCTTTTTTCCTGCGACCTACAACTCCAGGGGAGAGGTCTCCTTATTCTTTGGATGTCCGAAGATGTTTAAAATTCTATCACCAAGGACTTCAGGAGATCTACTCAACTCTTTGTCGCTTTTAGTGCACCTCGCAAAGGTTTTCCCCTTTCAAAGCAAGGGGTTGCACATTGGATTGCTAGCGCGATCGAATACTGCCACCAAGCGGCTGGTAAGCCTCTAGAAGGGCGGGTCCGGACGCACTCCACAAGATCAGTATCATCGTCTGCTGCTCTTTTCGCTGGAGTGCCGATCAAGGACATTTGTAGGGCCGCTACATGGAGCAGTGCCCATACCTTCACGAAGCATTACTGCTTGGACTCTTCCACGAGAAGTGGGGCGGCAGTGGGACAGGCAGTCCTGAGGAACCTCTTCCAGTGAGCGGTGAGATTTCCCTTCTAACCCTCCTTCCTGTTATTGGTGTTGCACATTTTGTATCACTTGATCTTTACTGACTAGTGTTTGAATGACTGGTTATTACTTATTTTGATATAGACACAAAGTTATTCCATGGTTCATTACACAAAGTGTGCATTGTTGCTAACTGCTAGGTACTCTGATACAAGCTATGGAAATCTATGAAAGTTCCAATACTGGAGTAAGAAAACAAGTTACTTACCTGTAACTTTGGTTCTCCAGTATTGGTAACTTTCATATATTCCCATGCGCCCACCCTCCTCCCCTGGGAAAGCTCATCCTTCAGCATATTTTGTTATACTGTTACGCAACAGCTACGAAAATCTGAGGCTTTCTCAGGAAGGTTCTATGGGGTGAGGCTAATCTGATTGGTTGTTGCATTATTTTGATCTCTTTTAAAAAAAAAGGTGGATATGCTACAAAATGAGATGAGGCCTAGGCCTTTTCTTTCTCTTTTGTACCTACTGCTATGTTATTTTTTATTTACCGAGACTCACATTCCGACGACGGGGAATGATACAAGTTATGGGAATCTATGAAAGTTACCAATACTGGAGAACCAAAGTTACAGGTAAGTAACTTGTTTTTTTACAAGACAGAAGTACCACACGCATACTCGAACACAATTCAATTTGACACATCTGTGCATAGACCCCTAAAAGAGGCTTGATGTACAAGAGATGAAACCTCCAACTCCTTTAACACTAGTCTCAAAAGACAATTGCTTATCTGAAGTGTAGGAAAGTGGGGTATTATGTACTGAAGTTGGCTAGGCCTCACTATGCTAAACATTCACGTAACCGCCAATAGGTCCTTTGGAATAACATTAATACATCCATATCTCAGTCCTGATAGTGTGACACAGAGCATTCAGGCTTTACTAGAGGAACATGTGTTAAGCATGTCAAAGTACCACAATGGATGGTAAGTGATTGAAGGGAGAGGTGTGGCGCCGCGGCCAGGGTGACTGACGCTGGAATCTGGGGACCACGGTTCGATCCCCGGCTCCGGCGGCAGGTTAGCCCAGCACCATGTGACTCTGGGCAATAGCTCGCTTAATCTTCCCGACGCCCCCCCAGCGCCTAGAGACCCTTACGGGTGATTGTGCGCTTTACAAATGTGGACTTTACTTTACTTTTACACAACTCAAAAGAATTCCGACACTAATTTATATAAATAAAACAGATTTTAAATAATTGTGAAGACCATTGGATGAGTATAACCAGAGTTATGGATTTTTAAAGGAAAAATACATCTGCGCCTTTCACTCGTAAACGATAACATTGCGGTCAGTGGAAATGTACACTAGTGACAGTCTGTCACTTGCAGGTTGGATTCAGTGGAAACCTCTGGGTGGTAAGGTGATTCGGGTCCCAGAACCATGGTCTGAAAATTGAATAATCAAAATACTTGTTTGCAGAGCTATCCTGTCTGTACCTGGTGCTGAAGGCGGGAGCCGTGGGTGCTGGTTTTGCTGCTTGGTCCGTGCAGGTGACGAACGGGGCCACTGGGGCATCTAGTTGAAGAGGATGTGGGGATCACTTGGGACACAGTGTTGAATAACGGTAGTGGTAACCTTACTGGCCACCAACAAGCATTGGTAATGGCAAACCCAGCCTTTAGTTATTTCAACGTCCAGGAGAAAACAGCAGCAACCTGAAATTTGCTGGAGGTCGAGACTGTTAACCAGGATGCCCTAGATCCTTTACTTTTCAGTGATCCCTCTGTAGGCCTGATGGCCAGTGGTTCTTTGATTCCTGGAATGTACTTTACCTGCGGGCTGCAAGGGACTAGTTCCAGGGAGTTATGGAGTTGTCTTTGGTTTCAAAGGAACGAGAAACCCTTTGCAAGCCAGTCTCTGCTCTAGAATGAGTCGCAATCATGCACTTTCAGGGTGGTTGCCACAAGTGCAGGCTATTGTGCCTTTCCTTTGTGCAGGTCCAGAAGTCTCAGTCTCTGGTCTCTTCATTGTCCTTTGTTGCTAGTCAATCATATCAGAGATTTCTGGTGCTAGGTGGGGTACCTACAATCCTAGATTTAGGGCTGTTAGTGATGTGGGTGCTTGTAGCCAATGGGTTACTAGCCCCAGCAGCTAATGATCCCCTGAGGTGACCACCTTCTGTGGAGGGTGGCACATTTTCTACCCAGAAGAGTCTACTCTGCCACGTTTAAAAATGACAGAACCCATCTTTGGCTATTACAGACCAGGTAGCCCACCCTAGAGGTGTGGCTAACCTTCTGGGGATGTACCCCTCCTGACTATCTAATTTTCCCATCTACCTAGCTGCCTCTGAGAGGCAGCTGTGTTGCACATCAGAGGTGGAGCTTTGAAGCTCACCACATTGATGAGCCACTTCACTAGCTGTCCTGTCAGGCCTTTTTTTCTGACTCCTGTGAGTGTTCAGACCTCCGAGCAGGGGGCATATTCCTATCTGGGCAGCCACAGCTGTTGGCTGTCAACCATGGCACAGGAAAGGCTGGGGCAACCTTTAATGTAGCCACCTGGGTGCATGCCACATCAAATCCACCATGGGAACGAAGTCAGAACTGATTAGTTGTTTGATACCAAACATGACACTTTTCAGTGGGACCATAATGGACTTGGCTACCTCAGGATGCCCAAGTGCCAGCCCATGTCATACTTTGGCCCCTGAACACTTATAGTGGCCCTTAATGGAAAGAGGCTACCATACAGACATTTAAGCTTGCTATTATGTCCATACTTTTTAATATAATGCAACTCAAATCCTGAGCTCAGGAGGCCAATCTTAGGGGTGACTGACCTATATTAAAAATAGTGCTTTGAGCTTGCCACTCTTGGTGAGGGGAAAGTCAAGTTTGAGTATTTGGCCCTGCTCCTGCAGTCTACAATGCAGGCCTGCTGTCATCTCTTTACTTGGCTCACTTAGGGTGGCACAATTTGTGCTGCAGGCTCTGGTGATCCCTTTAACTCCTGTGTCCTGTGTACCACTGGTACCACTTACCAGGGACTTATAAGGTGCACTTTGAGAGTCAAAACCATCAGCATTGGAGAAAAGTGTGGGGTGACCATACAAAAAGTGTACTTTCCTAAATGAAGGTTGACAATACCTGAACCTCCCTCATGCCTGGTCCTCCCCATATCCTTTCCCTCTTCCATGCCTCCCTCCATCCCCTGCCATGCAACTCTAAAAGGGGACTGAGACTCCTCAAACCTGCTGAAAACAGTCTAAGGTTTCACATTTTAAAATCCGAAGACACCTGACAGAGGAAAAGGGAGTTCAGAATATGTTTTACTTTTGTCTGCTGAAAAATACACATGCATTGTCAGTGAGATGGTATTACCACATATAGCAAATGCCTGAACATTGAAGCGTGTTGAAGAGATGCAGGAAGTCCCTTTTTTAGGTCTCGGACTATTTCCATTCCGTAGGAATGGAATAGGACGAGTCTATAGCAGTGAAACCAAGAGTTTCACCATGAGCCCAAAAAAGAGGTTTTTCACGAGTGCATGTGCTCTCGTGCACGAGCTTGCCCGAGCCTTCTGCCTGCCTCCTGCCTTGAAGGCAATCTGCTTCTCCGCCCCCTGCTGTTCCCTCCCGCTCGCACATCAAAGGCTGCTCACTCAATTTCTCCTCCCCCTCCCCAGCCAGCTTCCCCCAGGCCGTGTTCCCTCCCCTGCTACCCCATCCTTACTCATCCCTCGCACCCCCTCCTCCTTCAGGCCCCCACCATTTGCCCTATCTTGACATCTACCCTGATTAATGGGCCTATACCTACATACTTAGCTGATACATTAAGCGAGAGCTATTAAAAAGATGAGTACTGACTGGCTAAGAGTGTTAATAGTTCTTCAATCTTGAAGAGTCCAACATTTACATCTGATAGTTCTATGGAATTTTGTATTTTATTTTTATGGTCTTCGCTACTCCCATCAGTACCAATTATGTCTACATTGCAGGCCTTTGTCCTTCCTTCAAACAGGATTCCTGCTCTCCAAATACTCCTCCTTTCCTCTGCCCCCTCCAGGGTCGCACCGCGGTGATAGTCGGGAAATCCCCTCCTCGGTCTCTCCCAAGATATGGCCCTACTGCAAAAGCACAACATTTCACAAAATGCGTGCATGTTTTATTCAATAGCTTGCAAGCAGGCTTCGTCTCAAATTTAAACTACATGGGAGGCATGCCGCCATAATTTCAGCTATGTGTAGAATTAAAAAAAACTCCATGCATTGCCAAGGCACGGAGGTTTCTGGGCTAAACTCGTAAAACAAGACTTTCTCTAGCGTGCCCTTCGCTCCACCTACCCCACCCCCCCTTTTCCAAACCCGCTCCACAGCTGTGTATTCCATGATTTAATTATGATGGTATGAAGTCCTGTCAGGTTTTTCGGTATCCAGATTAACAAAAGCAACACAGAAAAGCCACATTCCATAGCTGCCGACTGTGCAATTAAAACCGAACGTTTTCCAATTTCCAAGAATGTTGATGCCTGGCAACGCTTCAGCGCCCGGGCGAACTCCGCCCACGGCACCCCGTCTCACTGCCACGGCTAAATGCGCCATCGCCCACGGATAATTACAGATGGAAGGTTTACCGCGTTTAAGGCCACACCGGCTTACAGAAAACATGCCACATGGGTTTGACTCAATGTTTCCAATATCGGAACGGAGCTGCAGTGCCAGACCTGTGGTACTCTGAAATCATGAATGACGAACATTCAGCCTGCGACAGGGTAAAGAGTAGACCTCGCCAATTGGACACGAGAAACATCTGAATGGCACTTGCAAAGTGAAGGTGTATTAAGGGGCGATGGCAATGAACTTAAACAGATTTATGGTAATGGCCCGCCCATAAAACGCATACAGGCAGAGGTTATGAAACTACGTTGCTTTGCCTGCGTTTGTTTCCAAAAAGTTGTTTCGCCTGTTTCTCTCTGATGCGATTCTTTACTGTAGAATAGACGCTAAACAGGGTTTGTAGATTGTAAGAGACCGTAAAAAAAGCATTCAGAAATGTTAGAAATTATTAAAAAATCAATTTCACCCAATCATCTCCCAATAGCAGACCACAATAAAATCTGACAATTTGGCAAATGCAGTAGTGCTCACTTGGTTAGCGAGAAAACGGGTATAACACAGTAGCCATTTCAGTCTGCATTATTACTCGTCCATATGGCTTTTATAAAATGCATTACAAGGAGTCAAGTCAAGGTAAGTGTGGAATAAGCAGGCCCACATGGCCCAGATTTTCGCGGCAGCATTTTCCACATAAATGTATATTTGCCGCACTTGCCACATAAACCATTATCCACTGCATAATCTGCAGAGATGGCACAGTGCATGTGCCCGTGCACGCGCTTTTCTCCCGAGCCTCGGCATCACACTTCAAAGGAATTCCTTCTGCTCCTTATCTCCTCAGGCACTTAGCGTCTACGTGTGTCTCCCAGGCTCCTCACAGTGCCATATGTCCTCAGGGCATCACACTTCTAACGCGAACGACCATCTGCTCCTTGGAATGCTGGCATGGTTGCCCAGTGCTGCCTGATCTTCTTCAAAGGCAGCTTGTAACCCGAGCTGCCCTCTGCCTTTGCATTCTGAACTCTTTCTTGGATTTCACACACAGTCCATAGCGCTTCCTTCTACCTTTCACCAGGCACACACACACACCACCAGCCATCAGTGCACGCTTTCACCAGGCATACACACCACCGGCCCTCAGTGCACACTCTCACCAGGCACAGACACCATCAGCCATCAGTGCCCGCATTCACCAGGCATACACACCACCGCTGTCAGTGCACGCTTTCACCAGGCACACACACACACCACAAGCTTTCAGTGCACGCTTTCACCAGGCATACACACCACCGGTCGTCAGTGCACTCTTTCACCAGGCACACACACACAACACCAGCTATCAGTGCACGCTTTCACCAGGCACACACACACACCACAAGCTTTCAGTGCACGCTTTCACCAGGCATACACACCACCGGTCGTCAGTGCACTCTTTCACCAGGCACACACACACAACACCAGCTATCAGTGCACGCTTTCACCAGGCATACACACCACCGGCCGTCAGTGCACACTCTCACCAGGCACAGACACCATCAGTCATCAGTGCACGCTTTCACCGGGCACAAACACCACCAGCCGTCAGTGCACGCTTTCACCAGGCACCCACCACCAGCTGTCAGTTCACGCTTTCACCAGAGAGACAGACACCATCAGTCGTCAGTGCATGCTTCCACCAGGCAGAGTTTGACAAGAAGAAAAAAAAATTCTTGCGCAAAACGATCATAAATTGCAGAAAACGCGACAACGCGCATTTCAGCACAGTGGAAAGGCCTTAGTAAAGGCCTTAGTAAAGGTTGATTGGTCACCTATCAGTTGCTTTTTTGATGTAATTGGGCACTTCATCGGTGCTAATGTGGTGCCACCTTTGTGTAGTCAGTGCGAATACATGGATATGGAGAAGACGTGGGGCCTCCAGAAACAGTGGCCGTATTATATGCCTTCTATTGGGATATTGTTTTGTAGTGTGTGCATTTAGTATCTCCTAGTGGGAATGGCTCCCTCCCCACAGGTTCATTGGTAATAGTTTTGCTTGAGATTGGGGATACTAGCACTCTTCGTGTTCATGTTACGTCCGTATTAGTGGCCTTTAGGAGTATGGAGATATGAGATATTGAGAAGAAGCCAACTACAGACCAAGAGCAGACTGGCTTTCCTTCTTAGATCTGCTTTGCTGTCAATTTTCTACCTTTTATAGTTACTGGTCCTACTAATGACCGAATCGTCACCCACTGCACACAATCCTTCCGAATTTTACATAAGGACTGAGAAAGCTAATAAGTTGGGCTTTTCTAATCTAATGCAGAGGTTATATTATATTCAAAAAGCCATTGTTATTTGTAATATCAATACATCTAAGTCACGTCAATACAAAACATGTGGCATTACAAATGCTAAAAGTGTCACATTTGCTAAAGTTAAAAGTATTGGCATTGTAAATCACAAAACATAAATATAAAATGTCATTTACAAAACCAATAGCTCCAACTTTCCTACTGCGAGACCTATTGGCAACGCCAGTGCTTGTTTATTGAGGTTACGGTATGGGACGCCAATTACCCGTCATCCATAAGGCATGGGCGGGGGTCTCCACTGAAAGGCTAAGGCCATCAGGACAGTCTGGTTACTTAAGAAGGGAAGACGGGGACATGACAACCGTATGAAATTCATGTTTGCAGCATATGAAATAAGGTGTCATTTGCCTTTGTGTAGCCTGTGGGAATGTAGTTTGTACTTCTTTCATGGCTAAAGCCATATGGAATTAGCTTTTTGAACACTTTGCAAGTATAAATGTGTGCAGACTGACTACAGCCTTATATGTAGAACATCTGAACACTAAGAAGCTTGGCCCAACTTAAGCCAGAGTTAATGCGAACTTCTGTAGCACCGAACCCAAGCAGGTTAAATGTAAAAACAGTTTCAATGATCACTTTAAACTTCTAGGCATAGCTTAAAGTGGGATATATATATATATATATATTTGTGACAGGATTTCCATTCCAGTGTGAGGAGCCCGCCCTGCAGGCTCGGAGCCCCCAGTAAAATGGAACTTTTTGTGGCGATATATATATATATATATATATATATATATAACAGCTCACGGTTTCCACCAAGCTTCAACCGAAGAAACCACGCACTCCGGGGGTAGCTCTTAGATGTTTATTTTAAAGTTCTACTACTAGAAGTCATACAATCGATTGGATCAAATGGAACAACTCCTAAATCCAGGAATAGGACTAAAATAATTTTTTTTTTTTAAAGAAAGGAAAACCTATGGAAGAGAGAGGGTCATATCGACCCATCTCTCTGATAAATACTGACGCGAAAATATTCGCTAAAATCATGGCAAACAGACTAGCCCCACTTATGCCCAAAATTGTCAATCCACAACAACACGGTTTTATTTCTGGGAGGGACACAACAGCGCACGTAAATATGGCAATCACAGCGTTCGATATCGCGGAGGTGGAATCCACTCCACTCGGCATGATATTACTAGACGCCGAAAAGGCTTTTGACCGAGTGGGGTGGACTTATCTCTGGTGTGCACTATCTAAAATGGGTTTTGGGGGAAACTTTCTGAAGGGTATAAAAGCACTTTATGACAAACCCACTGCTTGCATCAGCTATGGGGGCCTGACCTCATCAGAATTCCCAATTATGCGTGGGACTCGGCAAGGATGTCCTCTTTCACCTCTTTTATTTGCCCTTTCACTTGAACCTTTTTTACTTGCCCTCCACCTTCAAAATTTGATTATCCCATTCAGCTTCAGCTCACAGGAGCTGAAAATGACAG